>NW_015505980.1:214027-254357 GCF_001515645.1 Sinocyclocheilus grahami | reverse complement strand
ATATATATATATATATATATATATATATATATATATATATATATATATATATGATGTGTTGTCATAGTTGAATTCATAAGATTGAATGAATAAGACTGACTTTGGAGCAAGGGTAAAACAATAAAATCTATTCATAATTTTTTTTTTAAAATTCAATATCAATTAAAATTGTGGCTAAAGATGCTTGAAAACAAACATTGTAGATTATTAATTAACAAAGCTTTTGTTGTTTGAAGTGACAGAAGGAAGGGGAATATGCTGATCATCTCAACATGATCAAATATCGACTGAAATCAAAGTTATATCTAAACTCTTCATCACTGCTTGTAATCATGTAGCAGTTTTCATGAAGGAAAATGGCAAACATGATTTTTTACAGTTGCAAGTGAAAGATTATTGGAGTATGTTTTACAAGACAATTCTATTTCAGTCTTTCTCCTTAAAAATTCTAGTTTAATTCAATGCATGCTGTTTCTATGTGATATTTACTAGCAATTCTTGAGAGAAAATTGTATCACTTGTGTATAACCACTTTCATTTACAAACTACATATAAGAATTCAGATTTGTGAACAAACATCACATCTTTTCATGTGCCTGCAGTTATTAAGATGCGTCTGAAAACCATGCCTTCTTTAGTTTCAATCATTTACAGAGCACAGAGTAAAGACAAACTGAGTTTAGTGAGGTCACAGTGGCTCTCAATAGAAATGTCATTCATGTGAAATAGCACTGGATGGCAGCAAAGCCTTATTTCGTTTCTGGACTAAAACCAAGCTTGCAGAGGCAAGTCACACTTCAAGACCTGTTCAACTTATCTGACATATTTTCTGCTCCAAAAGTGCTCATTATATTCAAAGAACCAAAAACAAACAAACATGCTTTGACCATCAAGTATGAAAACGCTGACCATCAAGTATAATTTTAATTATAAATGACAGTTATTTTGCATGAACTTTTAAAGGATCAGTTTGACAAAAACAGGTCTTGGTCACAGTTTTGTCATTTAAAAATCAAGCCTGTTTTGCATTATTTTCATGACGAGCATATTTCCACAAAAAAATCTTACTATTGTAATGCATCGATACTTTTTCTTATTCATCCAGTTATTTTGTTGTTCCCATTATTCTCGTTATATTCTCAAAATCAGCATCAGTTAAAAGCAACAGAAAAAAATCCTGCCATAGTGTATTAATACATTTCACAGAGGCAGCACTTAAATGACAATTCATTATAAAATATATATATATAAAAAATATACAAAAACAATTCTCTCAACTCACAAAACACATCATGAAAACTGTAGCTCCAGTAACAAAAGTGCCAGTAATTATTTAATAATGCCACCACCAAAGATGACTTGTATAATTCAATTTTTGAATATTATATTATAATTGATCTTTTTGCCCTCCAAAATACCTGAATGGATATAAGCAACCATTTCCCCTCACATACAGCACACACGCTCCTGATGCTCCGCTGACCTCAACTGCTTCAGAACAGACTCTTTAGCCGCGCGCTCAATGTGAGGCATCCTCCTCAAGGCTTTGCAAATACGGTTTTTAATCATGCAATTTCATAGGCTTTAGTCGCAGGGCTGGCCTCGCTCCATTCTTTTCTGTCATATAGAAAGGAATTGTTGAATACACGTCACACATAACATGACACCGAGAGTCCCTGCTGAGACTTCCTCACATCCACTCCTTCACTGTCTCAGTGTTAGCTGTGGCTCTGCTTCCTATAATCTCCAACTCTTGTGCTGTCTTCATTACACAGATACCTTTTCATCGCAGTGAGTTCATTTTGTTTACATTTTGTCTCAAAACTTGATATGTAAAATCATTATCAATTTTGTACAATGCCATTTTGTAGAAATACGGTGACACTTTATTATAGGGACCAAATCTCACTATTAACTATTATTAACATATTGGCTGTTTATTAGTACTTATAAAGCACATGAGCATATTCTACATCCCTAATCCTACTCAATACCTAAACTAAACTTAACAACTACCTTGCTAACTATTAAAAGCAGCAAATTAGGAGTTCAATGAGGCCAAAGTACTAAATTTAAAACATTTTTTTAGAGCATACACTCTAAAAAATGCTGGGTTAAATATAACCCAGTGCTGGGTAAAATAGAGACAAACCCAGCAATCGGGTTGTTTTGACCCAGCGGTTGGGTTACTAACAAGAAAGTTGGGTTAAACATTTAACCCAACCGCTGGGTCAAAACAGCCCAATTGCTGGGTTTGTCTCTATTTTACCCAGCACTGGGTTACATTTAACCCAGCATTTTTTAGAGCATACAGTTCACTGTGACTCCAGTCGGGTGAATCTCAGGAAAGCTGTCTGTCAAAACACGTCCAGGTCATATTCACTACCTCAGATATCCAAACAACGGCATATTTTGCTTGATTTGACCCATCAAATCCAAATTTGATTGTTGAGTCATTCGGTCTTTTAGTCATGTTTATTAGTTTAAATGCATGAATAAAAGAATAACAAATATTCATTACTCATTCTGCGTCAGATCTTTGTCCAGTAAAATATTCTAGACTGAGAATGTCTCTCCTCCAAACACTGCCTAGGAATGACAAAAGAATAGCAAAATATTACAAATTCTTATTATCATTAGTGTAATGTCCCTATAGTGAAAAAATAAATACTAAAATGTATTTGAAAAACATTGTTATTGTGCTAAGTATACTACATTTACATATTCATGTACACTGTAATTGTACCGTAATTGTATTCTAAACCAGTAAACTTAATGCCTGCTAAACTGGAACAACTAAATGTGCAGCTTTAATTGTGCAGAAGTAGTGCTGAAGTCCAACTAAAGATATACTGAAGTATGTTTGATTGAGCTAAAGTGGAACTATTGCAAGTAAATATCTTGCGTTTAAAGACTGATATTATACAGAGATCATACAATCGTTTTCGATAGTGACATTAAAACACATTTTAGGCTTAATATTAAGAAATGCACATTGTGCACATGTAGCACTCAAGTAGTAATTACACAAGTAGTAATTTAATCTGCCTTTATTTTATGCTGATTTAAATAGAAAATCACTGTAATAAATATTGAGAATCACTACTGTGAGTTATGTGAATAAAAATAAATAAATAAAAGTTTCTAAACAGATTGTGATAATGTCAGCATGTTAACAGTCTTATAAAATAGACTTGATTTTCTTTCCACAGAATAGAATTTCTTTTTCTTTTGATTCTGGGGTGAGACGTGACACATTGTAGTTTTCTGGTCTGTAACGTTTCCTCGTCTACTGCGTGATTTTGTGTTTGTGCTTTGTCAAAGGGAGATTACATCCTCTTGAAGAAGGGAGACGGTTCGTGATCATTCCCGCTCAAGCAGCCGCTGTGGGCCACAGACTTTCGCTGATGTCCCATGATGCAGTTGTGCTCAACATCTCGCTAACTCAGCGATGACAAGCACTTCCCAGTCAGCATCTCTGTCTGCGGGGAGACAAAGGGAGCCTCCGGCCAAGAGCCAAGCCAATAGATGTGTACACTGCTGCAAGTCAGTTCCCAAGGCCAGGGGCCAGTGGCTGCATGACAAAGAGGCCCTGCGCTGAGGGCCGCCTTCCCCTGGGGAGAGAGTGGCGCTTCTGCCCAGCGGGATCCGCGTGTTTGGGGAACAGGAGGGGCCAGGAAGTGTGTGTGTGTGTGCAGTTATGACTCCGAGTCAACCAAGACTGCATACCAGCTATACAGTAACAAAAAAAAAATATATATATATATAGGCCTACACTACCAGTCAGAAGTTTTTGAACAGTATGTTTTTTAAAGAATTCTCTTCTGCTCACCAAGCCTGCATTTATTTGATCCAAAATACAGCAAAAGCAGTAATATTGTGAAATATTTTTACTATTTAACATAACTGCTTTCTATGTGAATATATGTTAAAATGTAATGTATTTCTGTGATGCACAGCTGAATTTTCAGCATAATTTCTCCAGTCTTCAGTGTCACATGATCTTCAGAAATCATTCTAATATGCTGTTTTGCTGCTCAAGAAACATTATTATTTTTATTATTATTATTATTATTATTATCATCAATATTTAAAATAGCATTTTTTTTTTTTAGGATTCTTTGATGAACAGAAAGATCCAAAGATTAGCATTGATCTGAAATAAAAAGATTTTGTAACATTATACACTCTACCATTCAAAAGCTTGGAGTCAGTATATTTATTTATTTTATTTTGTATTTATTTTTTTGGAGGGGCGATTACATAAATTAATACTTTCATTTGCAAGGATGCTTTAAATTGTCAATCAAAAGTGATAATAAAGACATTTTGTCACAAGTTCACCAGCAGTCACCAGATTAAAGACTCCAATTCCCAGCATTCCACCTGCTTCACACCTGCACCTGATCCCCAATCAACACACCTGCCACCATTCACCTCATCACCTACCATGTAAAAGTAGTCGCCCTTCACACTCTTATGGTGCTTTTCCACTGCGTGGCACGACTCGGCTCGGCATGGCATGGCATGGCTCAGCACGGTTTGTGTTTCCACTGCAGTTCAGTACCGCTTTAGAGTGGCGGGATTATTCACATGTCGTTATAGTTGCGCCGCCTCTACTACCACGACTCCTAAAAAACAAAAAAAAAACAACTCGGCTTTCTACAATAATAAAAACAATAATTGAGCAGCAAATCAGAATATTAGAATATTTCTGAAGGATCATGTGACACTGGAGTAATGATGCTGAAAATTCAGCTGCGGATCACAGAAATAAATTATATTTTAAAATATTCAAATAGAAAGCAGTTATTTTAAATGGTAACAATATTTCACAATTTCACTTTTTGCTGTACTTTGGATCAAATAAATGCAGGCTTGGTGAGCAGAAGAGACATCAAAAACTTTTCAAAAACCTTTGACTAGAGTATTTATATGATTTTTTTTTTTACTCCTTTTAAATCATTAATAATAATAAATGGAATTTCACCAACATTATGTTTGCCATAATGCCATAATATTTAGCTGTGTCCTACAATTTGTTTTGTCCTGTTACCACATGATTTTTTTTCCCTGAAGATAAATTATATAACAATACTTAAATTCTGACGTCCAGGAAATGACATCATATAGATGCAAAATTAAGTATTTCATATTTTTCTGAACATTTTCATGCCATTTTGTAATATAAAAAAGGAAAAAAAAAATAAAAAATCTTTACTTAATTTTTTTCTTTAGAGCATCTCACCAAATGAGCAAAAAACAACTCAAAGACATCAGTAGTCATTCCAGCAGGACTCCGTAACCAAAGGAGGCGCAGCTCCTCATCCAGAGTACTGTTGCTGGAGATGGAAAGTGCTGTGCTGTGTTTTTCCCTGAGGAGCTGAATGAGAGCGAGGGGCCGGTGGGAAGCCTCATCACTCTCTCCACACTTCTGCTGTCACTCTCTTTGTGAAGGAGCATTACTCAAGATTCCTCTAGCTGACCGCCGCCTGCAGGAGTCCAGTCTAGTGCTCTATACTCCAGTCATACTGGACCCTACAGCATCACACGCACAGAAATCTGGGACCCACTTTATCAGTAAACATGTACACAACACTATTTATACATTTATTTATTTATTGTATATTGTTATTTCCTATTTACATATTCAATTTTTATCCTTTCTATTATCTGTGTCTTGTCACTGTCATTCTGCTCATGCCGTTAGAAAATACGGGATTAGTTTCCACTGTTATGCCGATGATACTCAACTATATATCTCAACAAGACCAGATGAAACTTCTAAATTATCTAAGCTAACAGACTGTGTTAAAAAACTGGATGACCAATAATTTTCTCCTATTGAATTCGGATAGGGCCGATATTACTTATTGGACCAAAAGACAGTACACAGAATCTCTTGGATTACAGTTTGCAACTAGACGGATGTACGGTTACTTCCTCTACAGTCAAAAATCTGGGTGTTATATTAGATAGCAACTTGTCTTTTGAAAATCATATTTCCCATGTTACAAAAACAGCATTCTTCCATCTTAGAAACATTGCCAAGCTACGAAACATGATACCTGTTTCTGATGCAGAAAAGCTAGTTCATGCATTCATGACCTCTAGACTGGACTACTGTAATGCACTGCTAGGTGGTTGTCCTGCATCTTCAATAAACAAGCTACAGGTAGTCCAAAATGCAGCGGCTAGAATCCTTTCCAGGTCAGGAAAATATAATCATATTACCCCAATTTTACAGTCTCTGCACTGGCTACCTATTAAGTTCTGTATCAGTTACAAAATATTATTACTTACCTACAAGGCCCTTAATGGGTTAGCTCCTGCGTACCTAACTAGTCTTCTACCACGCTACAATCCATCACGCTCCCTAAGGTCGCAAAACTCTGGACTTTTGGTAGTACCTAGGATAGCAAAGTCCACTAAAGTAGGTAGAGCTTTTTCGCATTTGGATCCCAAACTCTGGAATAGCTTTCCTGATAACGTTCGGGGTTCAGACACACTCTCTCTCTGTTTAAATCTAGATTAAAGACACATCTCTTTGGCCAAGCATTCAAATAGTGCATCTCATACAGAACTACCCAATTTTGCTATAAGTTTAATTGCAACATATAATCATTGATGTTAATAGTGTTCATCGTCTGTTTGATTACGTCATTAACTTAATTTTTCCATACATTTCTGCCATATGTACATCAATTTGACATAGTCATCACTGACGAGCTACTGCTAAATATGTTGTAGAAACTTAATTTCCTGGAAAGCTGCTTTGCAACGATTTGTATTGTGAAAAGCACTATACAAATAAACTTGAATTGGATTGAATGAATTGAACTGAATTAACTAAAAGCAGCTGAAATAAAAAAATAATGAAAAAATTAAGCAATGATAAGAAATGTTTACTTGGCAACTAAATGAAATAAGTTAAAGATAATAAGTACAAATAAATAAATAAGTATAAGTAAAGACTAAAACTGAACCAAAGCTATAACAGAAATAAGAATAAACTGAATAGTAATTGTCAGGGAGTATCTGTCATCTGTCACCAGCTCTGGACTCCATATCCCAGAATCCTCCTCGGCTCACACCAGTTCCCATTCACAATCACCAATCTCACCAGATCTCACTCACCTGGATTCTGATCACCTGCACCTGCTGCCACCAATCAAGCCACCTTCAAAAGCAGGCTCCTTTCAGTCACTCACCGTCTGATCTACGGTTCACTATGCTACTCCTTACCTGACTCATTGAACCCGGACTCCATCCTGATACCTTCCTGTCTCTGTGCCATCCTCTTCAGCCCGATCCACAAAGGAACCCGTCATCACGTGAGCCCGATCCCTTCCATTCCTCAGACTGTTGCTCTAACCCATTGGCTCTCCATATCTCTCTCTCTCTCTCCCAGCACCTGTTCAATAAAGCTCAGTTTACTTTACCTCTCCATCCCTGGTCTCCTTCTGTACTGTGACAGTAATATTTAAAGAAAAAAACTAATAAAAATTTGTTAAAAATAAAAGCTCTTTCAAAATTAAAACAAACACTACAATACTATATAAATAATACTAATATAACATTGATATCTGCTTGCATTAAGTGTTCCTGAAGCATTTTAAATAAAGCCATATATACAGAAATGCTGCAAAAACTATCACAAATTATCTCAGTTGTCTCCACTAGATAGCAATATAAGATTAAATGGAGAGAAATTGAAGATGCTTAATTGTGCCAAATTCTCAGATTTGTAGCACCGGAAAAATGCTAAACCCCTGTGATCTTGAACGTGTCTCAGAGAAGAAATCTCCACAGACGTTTAGAAGAAACAACTGAGGTAAAGTCATTTGCTTCTTGGGGAAAATGTTTAACATTATCATAGAACTTTAATTCTATTTTAAAGGGGTGCAATGTGTTCTAATTGCTTTAAGAAATCTAATGTTCAGGAAATCAGATCTGTAATGACTTCCGTTTCATTTTGGGGAGATATACAGTATTTCAGAATCTTATAGGACAAAAAGAAAATATTTTTTTGCGAGGGAGAACATAGTAATGATCTCACTTACTTTGATTTCCACCAAACCATCTCATTTGATTTCTTTTTACATAAACCACGGCCAAAACACCACTGGCAAGACATATAGAAAAATACAATCAGAAAAGCACAGACAAAACATCTCCAGTGTAATCTCGGGCATCACGCTGTGCTTTTAAATGTTTATTTTGCAGGCACAACTTTCCTGCTAATTAGTTTTGCTTTCCTTCACATTGTGCATTTGTGGGATTTCTCCTGCGTTCACCGTCGAAATGAACTAACGTCGCAGTACTTTCTTTGGAGAGCTCAGCTGAGTTTATTTTCTTGACCTCTGAGAGTTCAAAGGCTCCGGCGGATCATTTTTATACAAGATGAATGTCCTCCACCCGGAGCTGAACCGGCTCAGAGCCACCGTGCCGACGACGAGGAATTACAAAGTAAATGTAATTGTAACCAGTCAGTTACTGAGAAAAAAAGTCTAATTAAATTAGTTATTTATGAAAATGTTAACGACAAATATTATATTTCAAAAACAGTATCATAGCTACTAAACGATTTCTTGTTATGGTTTTAAATCTGTATTTCTCTAAATAAATCAGATTTTTGTTGAAAACATTAGAAATGTGGAAAAGTAATCGCAAAGTAATCAAATGTGATCAGTTACATTACTTTAATAAAGTAATTGAAACAGTCACACTACATATTACATTTTAGATAGGGTAGCTTGTAATCTGTAACCTGTTACAAAGTAACCTTCCCAACACTGGCCATCCGTCCGCAGCCATCAGGTCAACAGTTGGTCCCCAGAGCCAAAGTGGCTGGGCTTTCTGCCAGTGTCAAGAGGCTCTGTCTGAGATTATCCCAGGGTAATTAAGCAGGTCAATACAGACAAATAAATCATACTGATAGTCCAAACACTGTTGCTGAATGCCTCCGATTGAGCAAAAACAAGGAGCCGCCCCATGCTTGTAACCGCTTAGCTTGAGGCCCAGCGGCGCGCTTCACATTACTTCCCCAGAAAAAACAGCGAGTGGGAAAGCATTGTGCTGCATCAAAAGCTGAGCAAAGAGACATGGGCTTGAATTGTACCGCTTTAGTTTTAAGATAAAGGCAGAGTAGGCATCAATTTAATTTCTCTTTGTTTGTAAACAAAGCCGATTATGCTGACAGAATGCCGATTGTTCTAGAAGTTATGTAAAGGATGATGAAAGTTATCGGTTTAATGCTTTTGATCAGGCCACAAACGCCTGCGCACACTCTTGATCAAAATCTGCATAATCCGACAGAGGACTGCCAAGACAAGTAGCCTACCTAGTTGCGATAATGGCAAAAATAAAACTTTTTTAAAACAGCAAATATGCCAATTATCAATTGTTAAACTTGCTTAAAAGGCCTAAACATCTCCTCTTGCCAACCTCTGTGTAGTCCAGACCAATAGGACTTCAAAAATGCTTTCGCTTAATAGTCTCGTCATTACCGTAACGCGAAACGAATGCATTCTCCTTACCGCAATGCCTCTTTAATGTGTGGATTTATTAACACGATCTCATTCGTACAATGTCATTCGTACTGAAACGTAAGATTTTTTAGAAAAACGTAAGCAGCTATCATCAGTGGGACGTAAGCATGTTGTGCAAAATCAAACACATGTTGGTGGCACTTTATTTTAAGGTGTCCTTGTTACATGTTACATGCACTTACTATTATAATAACAATAAATTATGCATAATTACATGCAAGTAACCCTAAGCCAAACCCTAACTGTAACCATATAGTAAGTGCATGTAGTTAATTAATACATTTTAGTTCTTAAATGTATAATTACACTGTAACAAGGACACCTTAAAATAAAGTGTAACCACACTTTATTTTACAGTCCTCTTCCACTTGCACATACCATGCACTTCTTATAGTGATTACAATAACTGGGTAATAACTAGGTGCTAACCCTGAACCTACCCCCGAACCCTAACCCATGTAGTTACCTTATATTACCAGTATTTTACACATTTCCATGGGAATGTGTTGATATTCATACATCAGCAGAAATCAAAGAAATTACAATAAATACTGGCATGGATAAATTTTGTACTACTTAAAAATTACTTCATTTATTTTATTTGTATTTGCATGCTTTTCTGTTGATTTCACTCTAAATAAACCCGGGTTTAGGAGAAAAATGTGCATTCCAGAACTAATCACAACATGTATTTTTATAATGAATATTATTTTTTTTGCTGCATCACAGTTTGATAGTGCCATTCAAGTAATTGAGTCCAGTTTTAGTGCAGGAGTCTGTTAAATAGTCTGTTCCAGAGGAGCGGCGAAGCCTTTCAGACATATTGCACATTATATTAATAGCAGTGAATACAAGGACAACTGTTGGGCACAAAAAAGTTTCTCTCTGAAGAACAAAAGAAAGCTCTACTTAAGTTTAATGTTCCTCTTGATTCCCCATTGGCTGAAAGGCAGATAGCGAGAGATGGGAAGCGATGGAAGACCTTATACCATGTCAAATCGTCTTTTCTTTCGGAGGTCAGGACATTCTGTCTGGGTCCACTCGCATCTTTTCCTCAGAAGTTTCCCCATTCAGACACACAATGTAACTGTCAGTCTGAGCAACAGTTTCTGCTTCCACTGGCTCCACATCTCACAGGGTAACACAATATTTCACAGCACCAAACAATCGCCTGTCTGCTCAGGCCAACCATATGCTTGCTATGGGGTGCAATATTGACACACATCACCAATTATTCATAAAACAGGGGTCGATCGGGGGGGAGGTGAGAGGAGCAGACACTCCGTAACACTGTGCTACAACTTTGCAGCGGTAAAAAAAAAAAAAAAAAAAATATTTCTATATATGTGCGTGTAGAAAATCAAGAAAATATCCTCTCTGTTTTTAATATACGCATGTATTTGTACATGTTTTTTGGAATAAACCACCGTCAAACCATAACAGTGTTCTGACCGTGTTTGTTTCTGTCTAGTTTTAGCATAACTGTTTCGAAACATTACACTGCATGACTAAGTTGAATAATTGCCCATTACCTGTTGTACTGTGAAATTGTCATATTATTGTGTAATTGGACTTTAGAGAAAAAAAAGTAAGATATGCATTATCCATTTTAACATATTTAATTATTTTACATTCATTTTTATCAAAACGGGAAAAAAACATCATTAAAATAGTAGTAATAATAAATGAATAATAAGAAGCCTAGTAATGCTATGCAATAGTCTTTTAGGAAGCTTCATTAGTTGTTAATAGTTTATTTAGGATGCGTCTCTTTTGCTTTACCCGCCACTAAGTCGCCCCCTACTAGCTGGGAAAGTCCACGTGTCCATCAGTGCATGACAGTAGCCCATAGGGCTGCACCGCTCAGCAATTTAAGTGATTGACATCCTCTCCCACCACGTCTTACTAAAGGGGTGGGACATTTTGCATCTCGCTTGTCATTTCTGATGGGTGCATGACAGGAGAGAACGAGAAAAACAAAATTGAAGGAGGAAGATTTCTGAAGTAAAACATTTAGGCTAGTCTTCCCAGTGGAGATCATCCATTCAGGCCATTCATGCTAAATAGTTAAGGCTGACACACAATGAAAAGTATGCGAAAAATATATGCGACAGTCTAGTCATTTTTTGGGTCACACTTTAGTTTGGTGACCAGTTTTCACTATTAACTAACTATTAGCTACGACTTTTGCCTCATAAACTCTTGATTTTCTGCTTATTAATAGTTAATGCGGTAGTTGTTAAGTTTAGGCATTGGGTTTAAAATTAAGGGATCTAAAATATGGTCATGCAGAATGTGTGCTTTATAAGTACTAATATGCTATGCATTCTAATAAGCAACTAGTTAATAGTGAGAATTGCTCTCTAAACTAAAGTGTAAGTAAGATATGTGCCTGAACTATCAGAAAAGTGATTGAAATCTTACTGAAATAAAAAATATATATATATATTGAAATATAATAACCTGAAGCTAGCTTTCAAAACCTGGTGAGCCTGTACTGTATAGGGCCTTTTGCACAGCTTTAGTTCCGGAACTAAATGTGCAGTACTAAAGTACTGGGACGATTTTGCGCAAACTATTTCCCAGTACCATTTAAAGGGTTGCATTCTCACCGACAGTGTGTACTAGGAAGTGACGTATGCCGGTCAACATTTGTGCGCGGCGTTCAACAATGGAAACAAAGAAGAACAACGTTAACAACAGGAGGATGGAGGACGTTTTGTTCCTTCGAATTCCAACTGGATTTCCTCCATTGCGTAAATGTTCAAAAGTGCCTGCACTTCAGCGTCCGTCCATCTATCGCTGTTCTCCATGCTTGCGAAATAAGTTGACATGTTTACAATAACACGGCGTTTTAAATCATGGCGGGTGAGGGCGTTTTCATACGCGTTTGGCCAATCAATGTCTACTTACGTCACGATTAGTACCAGTTGTGCTGGTTAAACCCTGCTCCGGAGTAGGAGCTAATCTGGTTCTCGAAAAAAGCAGTCCGGTACTAAAATCGCTCCCAGTTCCGGTGGTGTGAAAACACCAAAGAGTGGGTAGTTCCACAATTAGTTCTGGTACTATGAAAAGGTTCCCGCAGTGCGAAAGGCCCTTATGTGAGTGGTGTCTTTATAAATTCACCACTACTACACCGCTGCATCACATCTGTCTGTACAGAAACCTGGCATATTGCAGTCCATCTGCCTGCTGGGCACCAGTGAGGCCCGACTCAATCAAAGCATGCAATGCCAGCACCACAGTGTCGAACTGCATGGGTCTTTTTGTTAATTTTTCATGAAGCTCAAAAATGAGAAATTCTGAAGAATTTTTAGAAACTCCGAAAAGTAGTCCACGTGGTTCACGAATTACACTCCTCGTCTCCTGAGGCCAACGGGTTACATTTGTTGTTTTGGTGGCCTTTTTGTAGCTTTCTTAAAAAATCCCCCTTTTGTGTTCCACAGAGTACATGACAGCAATGCTAAAACACAGTAACGTGTGCTCACTAAAAGCGGACATCATAAAAAACCATCCTAGGCAATACTAAGCTCAGAGCCAAAAGGACAATATAAATATGAATGTCACCCCTCTTGGTATGTTCCATGAGGGAAATTGACTTTTTAGCCTGCTGCTGTCTTCGGCCATACGCTGATGTTTTCATATTCCAGAAAACCAGTTCAGGGAGTCGTAAAGTTTCTTTAATTCCAAATGATACCCTGATGCTGCAGAATGAAGGGACCGGCCGTCTGTCACACTGCAAAGACTTAAGTGCAGCGCGGGCCTCCTCTGGCACGGGGCAGAGCTCCAGCTTATCTATTTTTCATGCTTTCATTCACACTTACTGAATAATGAGGCTGTAAACATCTTAGCATACTTTCAAGAGAGCGACTAAAGAACTTGTGCTGAAATACAGCAAAGTTTCTTCACACAGAGGTGAAATAGTGTCAGAGTCGCAGGCCTAGTAAGTCAGCAGGCAAAAACACTAAACACTTTGATTACACCGGGAAACCAGTTTTTATAAATGTTTTGTTTCACTTTTATTTTGAATGTTTCTTTACTTTTTGTGTATCATTAACAGATTTGTTTATAACAGATGATATGTTTATGATGTAAACAGTTACCAAAAGTGAGTCATCCATGAGTTTTGACTTTTGTGACTAGTCCCACAATGTTCTGGAATGTTCCAGAAAGCACTAGCATATGACAGAATATTCCAGAATGTTACAGAAAATTCTAGAATGTTCCCATCCTTGCAAAATCTAAATCTTTAAAACACACACACACACACACATGCAAAATTAGTACAAAAGCTAAATATTTACCAAAATATTGAAGCTACGTGAAAATAAATAGTACAATAATAATCAACACCACAGAATTAGAGAAGAACCACAAAAAATGTAATTGAAACTAATTTTGGTATATTGTGTTATTCACCAAATCTTTCTACTATAACTTGTTTACTAGGCTAAACTTGTGCTATGCTCTCGTTCATGGGTTAAACAGAGATATATTTGGAGGGCTGTTCACACAGAACGTGTTCTTTAATTATTGTTAATGGTTGATCTATACATTTGAAGATACATTTTAAAGAAAATATATTCAGACTGGCTTCCATAACGTCACATCTAATAGTCTATAAGACTGAGTCAAAGCAAGCTTTAGAGATAACCAAGCAACTATTTTTATTCCAAAGAGTACACATAGGATTGTGGGATATCATAGCAAAAAATATTGGTTACACTTTATTCTAAGGTGTCCTTGTTACAGCATAATTGAGTAATATTAATGAACTACATGTACTCACTATAGGAATAGGGATAGGGTTTGGCTTAATGTTACTTGAATGTAATTATGAATATATTGTTATTATAATAGTACGTACATGTAACGTGTGTAAGAAGGACACCTTAAAATAAAGTGTTACCAAAATATCTGTTCTGCCCTCAAAAAACAGACCAGGTGAAGATATGTTAGTATGTTCATATGCGCTTTTTGTAACACTTTAGTTTAGGGACCAATTCTCACTATTAACTAGTTGTTTATTAGCATGCATATTCCTAGCATATTGGCTGTTTATTAGCACATATTAATGCGTTATTTTGCATGTCCATATTTTAGATCCTTTAATCCACCTAATACCTAAACTAACAACTACATTACTAACTATTAATAAGCAGCAAATTAGGAGTTTGAGGCAAAATCTGTAGTTAATACTTAGTGAGAATTAACCCTAACCCTAACCCCAAACTAAAGTGTAATCGCACTTTCTATTTAATTCTGTATTGCTGTTTTTAAAGTCAACATGACATATTTTAAGAGTGAAACACAATATTCAATGAAGAAAAATGTAGTGTGAGGCTTCATTTTATCCACTGATTGATTCAGTTTAATTGACTAGATCACAAAAAAAAACAAGGCCAGCTGGTTGGTTGTGGAAATCAACTGGAAAGAAAGTTGTTTTAAAGGTGGAGCAAAATGAAACGGCATCTGTGCAATTTGGCTATTATTACCCTAACTTTACTGTGGAGTGGGATTCTTGGTCACTTCCTGATCCGTACTAAAAAACTGACCCTACATGCAAAACTTCTGCAGGTAAGTTCAAGCTTTTCAGAGCCGAATTTTCAGCCAAGTCCGGCATTTGTCATGCATCAGCGACGACTGTCCCGAGACTCGCTCCCTGTGCAGCCAGAGGCCCCTTGATAGTATGCATCGGCCCCTATCGGAGTTTTTAATCCACACCGTTATGTAAGGTGTCGGGTTTTTAAACGCATGGCTCCATCGTCATTCGCACCAGATCATCTCTCCATGCGCGAGCCGACAGATGCTCGGTCCAGCTGGTGCCGAAAAAGTTTATAGCCCAGTTGGAACGAGGGTCCTTACGCTCTCCACAATGTTGGCCACCGTCGCCTTTTTTAACGAGTCACGAATAGCCTGTTTATCTCTTGCTCCCTGCTGTTTCGGCATTTTTCCTTCCAGAACAATCCCAGAAACACATGCTGCTACAGACGCAAGTGCAATGTGCACAGACACTCGGAGCCAAATTGTAACAAGGAGCGTTTTTTTCCCGCCTTCTTCTTGGGCATCCGAATGAAAGAGGGATTGCAGGATGTGTAATAAAGCAGCGATTCAGATGTTCCATTTGACCCCTTCAATATGGTCAGCCAGAGAAAATGGAGCCCAGCCGAAGCTCAACAAACACTCAAATGACTCCATAATTGGCATGCTTTGTTGTTCATGTTTTGGCTCTGTTGAAAACGGTGTGAAACGCTTTCTGTAATCGCGTTACATTATAACAACACATGGCTCGCTCAAAAGAGATGTAAGCTGGCAGGACCTCGTGGACGTAGCAGGTGGTGTTGACAGTTTTTCGTTGACAGCTCTCAGAATAATGATTTAAAGTTCGCGAGCGCGTAGATCAGAGATGCCAAACATCAACGAGGTAATGTGACTTAGAGGAGGGTGTGCGTGTCTGCCCGAAGAAGAGCGAAAGCGTCCCTAAATAAAACGCGATCAGCTAAATGAAGTGTTGCCAGCACAGCGGGGTAGAAGGGCTAATGTGTAGATTTACGATTAGACGTCGTGAAAGCCGTTTGTTCCCCTCCACACTGATCTTCAATCTGAGACTAATAGAGTTTATTTTTTCAAAGTTTGGCTAAGCTACTGTGAGTCACTGTTAGTTAAAGGAATAGTTCTGGCAGAAGTAAAAATACTGTCATTATTTATCCATCCTCAGGTTGCTGCAAACCCTTATGTGACAATAGGGACTTTAAGCAAGAGCTATTGATGGAATTGCAGTGTCGGCTCCAGCCCCAGAGCTCGCTCCAGTGTCGGCTCCAGCCCCAGAGCCCGCTCCAGTGTCATCTCCAGCCCTAGGGCTCGCTCCAGTGTGGGCTCCTGTTCCCGAGTTTAGCCCAGTGAGGGCTCCTGTCCCCGAGTTTAGCCCAGTGAGGGCCCCTGTCCCCAAGTTTAGCCCAGTGAGGGCCCCTGTCGCAGAGTTTAGCCCAGTGAGGGCCCCAGTCCCTGAGTTTAGCCCAAGGAGGGCCCCTGTCCCCAAGTTTAGCCCAGTGAGGGCCTCTGTCGCAGAGTTTAGCCCAGTGAGGGCCCCTGTCGCAGAGTTTAGCCCAGTGAGGGCCCCAGTCCCTGAGTTTAGCCCAAGGAGGGCCCCAGTTCCATTGTCCAGCCCAAGGAGGGCTCCAGTTCCCACGTCCAGCCCAAGGAGGGCTCCAGTTCCCACGTCCAGACCAGGGAGGGCCACAGTTCCTGAGTTAGGCATACAGAGGGCCTCTAAAGACTATATTCTCTCCAAGTATTGGAGAGGAACGGTCTGCTCCGCCATGGCCTCCCGAGTCACCTGCTCCACCATGGCCCCCCGAGCTCCCTGTTCCGCCACAGCCTCCTGAATTGTCTGCTCCGCCATGGCCTCCCGAGTCACCTGCTCCACCATGGCCCCCCGAGCTCCCTGTTCCGCCACAGCCTCCTGAATTGTCTGCTCCGCCATGGCCTCCCGAGTCACCTGCTCCACCATGGCCCCCCGAGCTCCCTGTTCCGCCACAGCCTCCTGAATTGTCTGCTCCGCCATGGCCTCCCGAGTCACCTGCTCCACCATGGCCCCCCGAGCTCCCTGTTCCGCCACAGCCTCCTGAATTGTCTGCTCCGCCATGGCCTCCCGAGTCACCTGCTCCACCATGGCCCCCCGAGCTCCCTGCTCCGCTGTGGGCACCGCCCTGGAGGCCTTCCGTCCAGTAACCCTGATCCTAGAGGCCTCCAGAGCGCCCACCCTCCTCATTGGATGTTGTCACGGCGCGGGACGCGCCTTCCGGGAGGGGGGAGTCTTGTGTTCCTGTGTCTTGTGTTTCCCTCCCTCATATGCCCATTTTTGGTCTTCCTGTTCCTGTCCTCATTATGTTTATTTAGTTCCAGCTGTGTTTTTCCTAATGTCATCATGTTCATTGTTTCCAGGTGTTCCCTCATTAGTTTCCATGTCTACTTAAGACCTGTGTTTCCCTGTGTCTAGCGTCGGCTGTTATGTCATCTCCCCATGCACTCCGTGTGTTTCCTCGTTTGATTGCTGTGAATGATTAAAGACTGTTATATTGTAATACTCCTGCGTCTCCTCGTTCCTCGCTCCTGTGTGAAATTGTGACAGTGGCGTACTGTAACCATCTATTATGGGAGAATAGCTAATTTACTGTGTGTAAATATTCAGATGTAACCTCTTTGTAATCTTTAACATTTAGGTCACACTGTCTAATTCCGTTACATGTAACTAGTTACTCCCCAACACTGGTTTTTATGTTGCACCAGGTTTGGCATAATTAACCCAATCATTTCACAATGGAGAGTGAAATATGAGAGCTGTCTTATATATTACAGTATGACATATAAGATACCAATGTTCAATAAATCTACTTACTACAGGGATAGTGCACCCAAAAATGCTAATTCAGTCATCAATTACTCACCATCATGTCAGTCCAAACACAGAAAACTTTAATTGTAATTTTAATCTCAAAACACAAAAGAAGAAGATAATATTTTAATGAAACCTGATAGATTTGTGTCCTTCCTTTGAAAGTCCATTCACCCAATACTTTAACGCTTCAAAAAGTTAATAAAGTGATTGTAAAAGTAATCCGTATAAACTGAGTAGTTTAACACAAGTCTTCCGAAGAGACACAATAGCTTTATATGATGACCAAATTAAATGTAGTATTTTAATCACATTTTAAAACTGATCAATGCACATATAACTCATCCAATATAGTAAACGGAAGCTCAATCGTATACTTGTAATTGCATAACTGTGTAATTGCATTTAGGAGACCAAACTAATCGACATGCTTGTGTGACGTGTGAGGACAAACCTCACTGGTACATGATATTGTAGACTTCATTAATATAGAATGAAAGGTTAACACTTTATTTTAAGGACCACTTCTCAATAGTAACTAGTTGCTTATTAGCATGCACATTATTAGAATATTGGCTGTTTATTAGTACTTTAATGCCTTATTCTGCAAGGCTATATTTTAGATCCCTTAATCCACCCCATAACTTAACAACTATCACAATAACTATTAATAATCAGCAAACTGGGAGTTTGTTCAGGGAAAACTCTTTATATTCTAAATGTTACTGAATTAAACTGACCATGAATGTCTGTATTTTGGGTTCAAATGTGGGTCTGAATCAAAACTTTCCATTTGATAAGAAATGATTTAAGCTCAGCTCCTTTATTATTTAGCTAATCCATGAACTCTTGTTTCAAATGAGTATATTTAAGCTGTAAGATAGGAAAGTGCATGCTTTATTGTGAATAAAATCACTGCTTAAAGGCTATTTAGTCTATGCAGTGGCAATTTTAGTATATGCAGAGACCACTTCTGCAACGTTTCATTGCTTTTAGTAGACAGTTATTTCATTAAAACGATGTATTATTGAGACTAATTTTCGTAACAGCGTGAGTTTAATAGGGAGATTCATGAAGTGCCACCATTGCTGTGCAGTAGTCGAACTCTATAGGTGCTGCATGGCCAAATACACAGCAGCTGCTAGTTGTTTTGGGTCATTGCTGTTACTGTGTATTACTGGAACTTCAGAAATTACCCAGTCAGGATCTGAAGTATTTCAGAGTGATATTTCGTTTTAGCATAAATCACACATACTAAAGTCCGACCTCGAGTATTTCAAGATGCAGATAGCTCTTGCTAGTTTTCTCAATAACAAAAGCATGACCTTCCATCGACATGCTACTAAAACAAAACAACACGCGAGGCCCGAGCCCAAACCAGAGGTGCATGTTTTTCCGAGTGCCATGAAGTTGTGTTGGACTGAAATATCTGAAGAGGCATTACCCAGCAGCGTGAAATTTTTATTCTGCAATTGTCCCCTTTGTGGCGAACACAGAGTTTACCCTTTACATTCTTGTCATTGTACAGGTCACTGAGGCAGAGGCGGCCAAGTAGAAAAGATCCTGCCAGGTCGGAAACAATGGGAAAAGCCGCCCCGTAAATGTCGCCCCTTCTGTAGCGCCCCATTGACTCCCGGATACCCCACCAAGATGTCACTGGTCGACCAGCCCTCTTTAAAACAGCTTAATTAGCTGAAAAGCCGCTGTTGTCTGAGAGTGTTGGCGTTGAAATAAAAAAAAGGCTGAAATGTGTTTCTCTCCACCTCTCATTGTCTCGGTGCTCTCTCGTGACAGAAATCAGCGTTTTCCTTCAGAGTGGAAGACAAATAAAACAACATTCCTTTCAATCAGACTACAGCGCCTGACGACTGTTTGATGCCCCAAAGCCATGACACCTCGCAGCCTGGAGGAACGTGTGACTTCAAACACAGGCCATAATCTGAGACTAATATTTCTGCTTCTGAATTTACATGAAAACATAAAACAGAGATTATATGCCATCAGTTGATCATTAGTGCAAAATAAACCTGGACGGGGGAAGAGGACCTCGACATGAAGGATATTAGATGGCTACTTGCCAAATTGATTAAGTAAATAAAAGGAGATTAAATATTGATTGAAATGGTTTTATTATGTGAGAAGAAAGAGACTGTGGAGTGATACTCTCTAAGAAATGTCAGCAAAAATAGGAAGGAATTTTGTGTATTTTTTCTCTGTATTTTTGAATGACACTGCATTGTTTTTATATACGTATATATATATATATATATATACACACTACCGGTAAAAGTTTGGGATCAGAACGATTTTTTATGTTTTTTACAGGAGTTTCTTATGCTCATCAAGGCTGCATTTATTTGATAAAAAATACATAATTTAAAAAAAAATTTATATTGTGAAATATTATAATGATGTAAAATAACGTTTTTCTATTTTAATATACATTAAAATCTCATGTATTCCTGTGACGCGCAGCTGAATTTTCAGCATCATTACTCATTATTATTTTATTATATATATACACTACCGCTCATATTATTTTGAGCGGTAGTGTGTATATACAGTACATATATATATCTGATTGATATTGATCAGAAAAAAAATCTATCCGATTGAAAGAAAAGGTGTAGATCATAGATGATCTGCTTGACAGCAATATTTTTGCTTCATAAGCCCTTGAATCCATTCTAAACTTTTTTTTTTCAAGCAGAATTCAAATACTTTGTGCACATCAGCACATGCATGTCTTATGATTGTGCATGTTTAATTATGGCTCACATCATATTTTCTAAAAAGCTTTTCTGACATATTCTTAGCCTATAAACAGAACTTTCTGAATCTGAAGTCAGATTGGATTAATTTCCATTAATGAATATTAGAGCATAATGGATGGCTACTTGCCAAATAAATTATTAGAGATTAAATATTGATTTTTATTATTTTAGTATGTAAAATTATTTTTTGTCAGCAGCAAAAGAAGAAGAAGAAGAAAAAAAAGTGGAGCAATGTACTCTAAGAAAAGTCTGTAAAAATAGGGTCCAATATACTGTTAATATGTTACCCTGGACAACATAACCAGTCATAAGGATAATAAAAAAAAATTGAGATTCATACATCATCAGAAAGCTGAATAAATAAGCTTTCCATTGATGTATGGTTTGTTAGGATAGGATTTTTGACTGAGATACAACTATTTGAATATCTGGAATCTGAGGGTGCAAAAAAAAACAAAATATTGAGAAAATCTCCTTTAAAGTTGTCCAAATGAAGTTCTTAGCAATGCATATTACTAATCAAAAATTAAGTTTAGATATATTTATGGTAGGAAATTTACAAAATATCTTCATGGAACATGATATTTACTTAATGTCCTAATGATTTTTGGCATAAAAGAAAAGTTGATCATTTTGACCCATACAATTTATTTTTGGTTATTGCTCCAAATATACCCCAGCGACTTAACACTGCTTTTGTGCTCCAGGGTCACATATAATGACATTTTCGGTGTTGATTTTCACAGGTGTTTTCCTGAATTACACTTTCCATTGTATTGTGTTTTAGTGTTTGTTGGTGCAACATGAAATATTTCTTTGGAAATTGTGAAAGCGTCAGTTAAAACTACTGGTTGTTTGAACCGATGTACAATCTAACATTTTGTATTAAAAATGTTTTCCAGAACTACTGAAAGAACATCGCTGAAAATGTGAATGATTCATTTATTACACAAATAATGCCTCAGATAAGCGTCCAAACGGAGAGATGCACTTGCCCAGGGCAAGAGTTTCTCTCAGCCTCATTTCTTGTTTTCCTTTCAGAGCAGACCCCTGTTATTCCTTTATCCTCGGCGCTCTTCAAAGACTCAAAACAGATTGATTCTCATGTGAACACAGCTGAAGCGGGGACCCGGCCTTTCTGTTCTGCCTTTGAACCGCTAGCTGCCTGTTTACCGCTGTTTGTCCGCCTCCACGTGAAGATGAACCGTAGCAATCGGAAAACAAACTCACATTCATGAGGCCATGTCAAAGGTGAGTGGCGGCCTCCCCACGCAGCTCCTCCTCCAGCGGGCCGCTCTCGCTCTGGAGTACTGCTCCGTAGCCATGGCGATGTACCTGCTGGATGTGTATCTTGTCTGTGTGGGAATAGCCATTACACTTTGTCTACAATAGAAGTTTGTTTGACAATAGAAGGCAGTGCTTAGGAGGGAAAGTGACTCTTGACCAGTGCAGAGCCTTGCTTCACACATTTCCCACAGATGACTGCAGCACAAAACCAGTCATAAGGGTCAATATTTCGAAATTGAGATTTATACATCATATGAAAGCTGAATAAATAAGATTCCCATTGATGTATGGTTTGTTATGATAGGACACTATCTGGCCGAGATACAACTATACAACTATAGAAAATCTGGAATCTGAGGGTGCAAAAAAATCTAAATATTGAGAAAATCTCCTTTAAAGTTCTTAGCAATGCATATTACTAATCAAAAATTAAGTTTTGATATATTTACAGTAGGACATTTTCAAAATACACTCTAAAAAATGCTGGGTTGTTTCAACCCAACTTTGGGTCAAATATGGACTAACCCAACTTTTGGGTTAAAAATGTAATGTAAAAATGTAACCCAACAGTTGGGTTAGTCCATATTTGACCCAAAGTTGGGTTGAAACAACCCAGCATTTTTTAGAGTGTATCTTCATGGAACATAATCTTTACTTAATATCCTAATGATTTTTGGCATAAAAAAAAATCAATAATTTTGACCCATACTATTGCTACTTAAGACTGGTTTTGAGCTCCAGGGTCACATATACAGATGATATGCCATTACATTCAAAAACATCTGTAGCATTTCACAATAACTTGTTTATGCATTAAATATCATGAAATAAAAACAGATTTGTGTTTTGTATCCAAAACGTCCAGATTTCATAATCCTCAATATCAACTTAATGAATGAATAACTGGAAAAAATTAACAAACTATATTAGTACTTATACTACAACACTGTAAAAGTGGAAACCTCCAATAGTTAGCTTAAAAAGTTATCATGATTCAGTGAGATTAAATTATGTTTTTGACTTTGACTAATACAACTGTTTTATTAGGATGTTACCATTTTACAAATTACCATTTTCTTCAATATATCTAGCTTTATCTGCATACACACAGTATACTCACGTAAACCAATATAGGCCTACCATACAGCACAAAATGTTAACTATATTATTACAGCCCTATATGTACAACTTTATCTGCATACATGCAGCATCCAAACATAAAGCAAGATTGTTTATGTCATTGCAATATGTATAGATACAGTGCACTTGTGTAGGACAATTAGCATATCTCAATTGCACAATTGCTTGCACTGTTGAAAAATGTTGACTCTTTGGTTTGGAAAGGTGGTTCATAAATTTAGGGAAAACAGAGATGGCAACATTTTGCACTCATGCATGAAGTTCAATTTCAGGACAGCAATGCGTTCCCTTGCCACATTTGTCATTTTCTGACTACGAGACGAGATATAGAGCCAACATAACTTACTTTTTTAACAGCAGCTGGCTTTGAGAGCCCTGTGGATTTAACCATATTTAACCCTTATGTGGCAGACCACCCGCTAGTGTCTGCCTCCTAGACTGACCGTTCACAAGTGGCCCTGGCCCTCACCGAATATGATCTAGAGCCAGCCCTGGACCGCAAAAACCATGTCCTGATTTATGTTCTACAGGGTCTAAACATCTTTAGAATATGCCTTGAGAAGTGGCAGACAAAGCCTCCTCAGATCACAATGAGTGAGCGGCATAAATTGGCTTGTTTTTCACCGATAGAGCTTTTATGAGGGGGCAAGTGCACACTTAATCCATAGGTTCCCAGGTTATGTCGCTCTTTACATACGAGTAGTGGGCTCCTGAGTTTTAAAATGTGTGTGTTTTTTTTTTTTAATGTAGGTACAGTGGCCCCAAGATTGATATCTTTATATGTAAGAATTATATATGATTTAATAGCATTGCTGTAGACAACAGAATCTGCAAACTACACTTTTATGTACCATTTTTGCAATGATTCGGTGAGTACGAAGTCAGTTCTTCTGACCGGCGTCCTAATAGAGCAACTACTGATGACGTGTAACAGCCAGAAGTCTACAAATAGTTAATTTCGAACCTGGAAATCTAAATTTTTTTCAAAATGTTGTGCTTCATTCAAATAAATGCCAAATGAGTCGATGTTTTGTTTGTAATGCAACTGCATTCCAGTCATTTTTGTTCACTGTTGTCCTGCATTTGAAATCCAATCATTCTTTACGCTCGATGGCTTTGCTTTTGAAAGGAGCACTATGGGACCACTGGTGGGGTCAAAGTCGCCTCATTTTATTTTTCACACTGCAAACAGTTCCGTATCCAGCTTCTTTTGCCCGAAACGGAGAGGTTTGTCCCATTCCCACTGTGTCCCCTTTCAATGACCTCAGCAAAATGACCTCACATAACCATAAAGCCAGAGCACAATCCGACCGGATTAATAATTATTCCGCAAGGCGATCGGTGGGGTTGTAGGCTTACTAGAACTCAGCAAGGTGGGGTCAGCGTATGCCACGGCTGATAAATGGACTCGTGAGCTGTCTCTTTAGATGGCCATCAAAGGCAGGCAGGTAAAGGAATGCCCCCTTTGATAGATGAGCACCCATGTTGTGCACTTGACTATGGGGGAGTGAGAACAAACAGACAGAACACAAACAAAGGGCACGCTCATCTTCCACAGCCTATTAATTACACTCGCGGCCACAATAGCAGCTCCGAGATCAGAGAGAGAAACGGTGACCTTCTATTGTCACTAAGTGCTCAAATAGAATCTGACTGACACATAATAAAATGCCACAGAAAAAAAAAATGGGACGACGGCCCTAGCCCACATCCCATGGCAGCTCGCTTTTTAAAGCAGCTTCTTTAAGCACAAGAACTATCGAAGAGCAAACATTAAGCAATAAATGGATAAATAAACATTTTATTTTACAGATGTTACGTATATACTTACTATCACAGCATATAATGCACAATTACAAGCAAATAACCCTGACCCCTATAGAAAGTACATGTTGCTAATTCATATTACTCAGCACTTTGAGACACTGTAACAAATGTGTAATTACATTGTAACACTAATTTGAAAAGATAGATAGATAGATAGACAGACAGACAGACAGAGATAGATGGATAGACAGAAGGACGGACGGACGGACGGACAGACAGAGATAGATAGATAGACGGACGGACGGACGGACGGACGGACAGACAGACAGACAGAGATAGATGGACGGACGGACGGAAGGACAGACAGACAGACAGACGGACGGACGGACGGACGGACGGATAGATAGATAGATAGATAGAGACAGACGGACAGATAGAGATAGATAGACAGACAGACGGACGGATGGAAGGATGGACAGATAGATAGATAGATAGATAGATAGATAGATAGATAGATAGATAGATAGATAGATAGATAGATAGATAGATAGATAGATAGATAGATAGAGACGGATGGACAGACAGAGATAGATAGACGGACGGACGGACGGACGGACGGACGGACAGACAGACAGATAGAGACAGACAGACAGACAGACAGACAGATAGATAGAGACAGACAGACAGACAGATAGATAGATAGAGACAGACAGACAGACAGATAGATAGATAGAGACAGACAGACAGACAGATAGATAGATAGAGACAGACAGACAGACAGATAGATAGATAGAGACAGACAGACAGACAGATAGATAGATAGAGACAGACAGACAGACAGATAGATAGATAGAGACAGACAGACAGACAGATAGATAGATATATAGGTTTATATCTATTCATATAAATACTATATATACATATTTATACCACTGCAATAGACTACAGAATCTGCAAACAAATTAATCAAAGTACACTTTTATAAATCATTTTAGATTTTTCAACTATCAAAGAGAAACCTTTGAGCAATAAATGCATAATACTTTATTTTACAGCGTCCTTGTTACAGATGTTACATGTATACTTACCATAACAGTATATCATGCATAATTACAAGCAAATAACCCTAAACCAAACCCTAACCCCTATAGAAAGTGTATGTTGCTAATTCATATTACTCAGTACTTGTTTGTGTAATTACACTGTAACACTAACTTAAAATAAGTGTAACCATAAAATGTATTGATAGATAAAAAAATCAATAAAAATCTAGTGCAAATAAACAAGCTAATGCATGATTTTTTAATCAGTGTTAAGAAAGAACAAGACATTCCTGAGACTTTCTTTATCTTTTTGATTAATAATTAACCGCGAATCAAAATAGCTGAAATAGCGCAAGTTAATGTTTACGCAGTCTCTTCAGAAGACTGTCAGATTAGCTGAATTGTTATTCAGTCGCACTTATGTTGGATATTGTAAAGGGCTTGCTACAGCTTGCCCCAGGGCTCATGGTGTTGTCACTGCTGACAATAACTAAAGTGTCAATACAGCAGGCTCTGCCATTGAGTGGCCCAGTCCCCACAGTCATAAATCATGTTTCCAGACAGCTCCGCTCCTGCTTCCCCTAATCCACTTGCATGGAGAACAGCCTGGGCTCGGTTCCCCTGAGGAGCGCGTGAAGGTGACAGCGGGGAGAATCGTGATGGCCTCTTTAGTGTGCTTGGAAACATCAAAGAAGAACATAAAAAATGACATAATTACAGCACAGGTCTACTTCAGTTTGGTTGCCAAATACGCTTTGGTGCAACACATCTGAAACTAGAATTGTGAGATGTATCTTTACTTTGCATCTAATTATAGTCATGCACAGTAAATGTGCCTCAGGCAGTCGAACTATACATTTACTGCAGATTAATATATATAGAGAGGCTGGAAGAGAAAGTGAGACAGACTTTGTATATATATATATATATATATATATATATATATAATAAAAGCACTTCTGTTGAACATTCTGTTGTTTATAGCATTATTAATATTTTAAATTAGCTTTTCTATTTATATTTTCAGTTTTAATTTTAATTTTAAAGTTTCAGTAGCTTTATGTATGTCATTATTATTATTATTATTTAAATATTTCCATTTAGCTATGATTTATTTTCATTTCAATTATAGTTTAAGTCATTTTAGAACTACCACTACAATTTCAACTTCTTTATTTCAGTTAGTTGCCAAGGCCACATTTCTAATTGTCATTTAAATCAAAAAGTAGTTTTATGTAATATTTCGATTTTATTTCAGCTTTATTTTACTTATCAGTAAAAAAATGTTTAATAGTTTTATTTATAGGTAATAATAACTGAGTGAAAGTGTATATTATTAGCACTTTTTCGAATTTCAAATCACAATGATTTTATGAATTTGCTTAGTCAAACTATATTTAATAAAATATTTAAAGGGGTCCTATTATGACAGTTTACAATGTCTTGATTTTGTTTTGGGGGTGTACTAGAACATGTTCTCATGCTTGGTGGTTTGAAAAACGCATTATTTTTTACATAATTTACATTATTACAATACCTTTCTCCCTAGCCTGGCACAAACGGCTTGATTAGTTCCGGGTTTGATGAAGGCCCGCCTCCCGTTAGGTACGCAGGAGCTAACCCATTAAGGGCCTTATAGGCAAGTAATAATATTTTGTAACTGATACGGAACTTAACAGGTAGCCAGTGCAGAGACTTTTTCAGTTTTCAGTTTAATCAAATGCACGGCGCAACAAAATACTATAGAACTCATTATAATCAGTGATGCTGTCTGCACTATAGATATACATACATATCTATGGTCTACACTGGATGTGAAGCGGCACGACACGACAAATCCCCGACAGAAAACTGGTGCTGCGTTCTATTCATGACGTATTGACACAAATTTCAAATGATTTTCAACAGTCACTTTGTGAGCACTGAACGCTCTCCTCCACATCATGAGTAGACACGCCCCTTACTGCTGATTGGCTACAAGTTTGTTTTGCTAGTCGGCCCGAATCAGTTTTCTAAAGCGTTTTTGAAAAATCGCTTACCCCACCTTTAAGGATGGCGTCAATATTGCCACATCAATTTGAGCCGGATTCAGACCCAGAAAATATTGAACAAGAGGATCGCGCAGAACCTTTGCACGCACGGATATTGCAAGACATATTAGAGTGGTAACGTTATTGTTGTTGTTTTTTGTTTTTTTTGGCTAAATCATGTTTTAGATAGGATGTCAACAACCACTTAAAAATAACTGCATTTACTATGTACAGATAAGTGCATATGTATTATTTTTATTGTTATTTAATTCTAACGTTATAACATGAATTGCAGTGAAACTGTTATACAGTTGAATTTATTTATACCATAGTCCAGTGTTTCCCAGGCGGCATATATATGTAAACTCATTCTCTGCAGCAGGAGGCGCTGTTGGAGTGGTAGAGATCAAGGTTTCCCCGGTAATGGCTGTACACACAAAGCAGTGCTCCGCTCAAAAAAACACTGCTTTATCAGACATTACATGCAAGATTAAATGAAAATGACATCCAATTTTCTGAAGACAGTCGGTTTCCTTCAGAAATACAGTGATATAAAATCACCCGCACTCAATGTATGGGAAACACTGTAGTCTCATAATTGAAGTGTAAATTCTGCAGATTACATCATTGTCCAGTATTGTACTGTCAGCAATTTATTATAAAAACATTTTCATAATTGTAACATACATATTTACACACATAATTATTCAGGTGCATGTGTAATAACTTGTGAAAACTTGAGGCTACAGCAGCACTTCTTTCTCATCATCTCGTCTGATGCACTCACGGCGGGAATTATTTGAATGATATTCTAATGGGCCGCTTTGTGACATCACAAAACCCGGAAAACAAACGCTGTAGTCCAAACGAGCCATTCGTTGTAGTTCATGAAAAGGGATTTTTTTTTAAACGAAATATCTCCCTTTGGAGTGGACTTTGAGATTTGTAAGTTCGAAGATCTTTTTTATGCCAAAACATACACACTACACACTGACTAAAAGTCAAAATGTGAAAAAGCATAATAGGACCCCTTTAATTTAATATTGATTACTGCAACTGCATTCAGCTCTAATATATGAACGCTTATACTGTGTATACCTTGCGTATACTGTGTATATTGTGTAAAATGTGTATATAGTTATTTATGTATATTGTCTATTGTGTTTGCATCTGGTTGTTTATGCTGCCATGCTGCAGAGACTTGCAACTGAGAATTTTATGGTACACTTGTGTACACGGTGTGTGACAATATTAAAAGTATTATGTAAATACATATGGATATCTCTTATTTATACAGTTCTATATAGAGTACAAATGCCCAAATCTGTTCATAAATCTACTGTAGCAGATGCATACACATTTTTTTTTTGTATACACATTATTTTTTGTTAAGTCTTACTATTTAAATGTTTTTTTCTGTTCTCATGTCAGATGTGTATGTATGTTTGTGTGCATGTGTGTATGTACCAGGAGCACCTGGTAAGAAAAACGAACAAAAAAAAAAATCCTAATGTGTTTGCGCACACCCGGCGAATAAAGCTAATTCTGATTCTGATTCTGAATAAAGAGATCTGATTTGATTGTTGAATAATTGAATTTTAATGAATTAACTGTGTTACAAAAGCAATGAGACATTTTAGGCCATACTACTGTTTCTGTCAGGACCACTATCGTCAAAGATGATTGACAATTAGCATACAGTTTGGATTGGCGGTATGGTTCTCTTCTGGGCAAGAACTCCCTGCGCATCCATGCAGCCTAGCATGGATGAGAGCAGGGAGAGCAGCGATAACCCCCCCTGGGTAAACAGAACAGAACCAACACAAATGTCGTATGTTCAATAATGCTATGTACACATTTTAGAATTAGTCTGATACAAAGGAGAATCAGAAGGCTGAATCCTGACTGACAGAGGAGGAGCTGGGGATGGAGAAGGGTAATTAGCTATTGAGCAATGCGAAAACTGCTGATAATACTGAGGGAGCTTATATATGAATGCTTGGATAGGTGTCGTATTCCCATAGGTTGATGGGGATCAGCTGAGAGTCAGCTGATGCAAGCTTGACTAACATGACCTGCCAGAACTAACGCTACGCTAGATATATTGTAACATTAAACAGCAGTTGCGCTCCTCAAAATTGATTGGCAGAATGGCGTTCCAAGTGTGTTCATTCTGAGTACAAAAGCACATTCTGCCTGTCTGTGTTCATGCCATGGTGATCTAGACTACATATACTCTGATCCACACTGACTCTCAGTTTGTGCATAGCTTAGTGGCTCAAAACTTTCTTTTTTTTTTTTGGCAAAGAAAAAAAATGCATGGAATTTAGTCAGTTTATTTTAATTACCTTATTGAACTGTTGCATAACAGCCATATACTTGTAAAGTAATCTGTAAAATGAGTTGTAAAATACATTTTGATGGAGCTTTAATTCAAGGGGTTGAACAAAAATATAACAAAGTGCTTAGGGATTACAACCATGTTTATAATCAGTATAAAAATACACTTTCCTCTAATTGTGATGAGAATACCCTCAAATTAAAGATCAGAGTGTGCACTTTAAGCCCATGTATATATATATATATATATATATATATCAGAGGTCGCGTTAACCGAAAATTTTCAGTCACTGACGGAATTTGTTTAGCAGTGACGGATAAATCTGAAGGCTGCCCGTCACTCTTGGGGAAGTCGTGGAAGTCGCAAAAAAATGGCTGCCCCCTGCTCCGGGTGTTTGTTCATGGTGTGTGTGTGTTCACTGCTGTGTGTGTGCACTTTGGATGGGATAAATGCAGAACACTAATTCCGAGTATGGGTCACCATACTTGGCCACATGTCACATGTCACTTTGACAGATTACACTGAGGGTGATCTATTATAATTTATAACTGCAACTCCCACCCTGTCCAGTTGGTGGCGAGTGCGCTCCAGTGTGGCAGCAGAGCACGGGATTCTCGGATCATCAGCTCCAAAATAAAACTGTCACGTGTCTTTTGCTATGCCTTTGATTAGGCGCAGGTGAGTACACACTAGTAAAGCGAAAGCACTTTGCGCTGCCGCTGTCTTGATCTGAGGTGGCTACAGCGATCTAAAGAGCGCCAAAACGGAATTTATTGCTTGAATTTCCTAATAAAATGGACAGAATTTGAAATCGGAGACTTTGTTTCATATCAAAAGTAACAACGCAAAAAGCTTAGCCTATTGCGATTTATTGGACGGGAGGCGCACTAGTTCATTCATCAACTGAAAACAGAATCGATTGGGATTTAAGAATTGATATTGGTTCATACAAATCAGAATCTATTAAAATCAAGAAATCCGTTTTTTTTTACCCAGCCCTAGCATATTTAGTTGTTTTTAGGGGCCTCCGCTGTCACTGCGGGGTTTGTGTTGAACATGAAAAGTGTTGCACAGTCACTGTTCATCTGTTCTCTTCATAAATAAGTAAATGCATAAGCCTATATGCTCGTCCTGTAGGTTCATCACTAAAAATGAAAATGTGAACAAAAATAAAAGCAATTCAATTAAAATCAGAAAGTTCAAATGATGGTTATTCACTTAATAATAGATTATGACGGAATTTTTACGACCCTGTCCGTCAAAATGACGGACAATGTTAAAGTCTAATGCGACCTCTGATATATATATATATATATAAGAAATTATGACCTATCACAGCACTGAAAATACACACCCTATGTTCTTTATACATTCATGTAGATTTTATTCTAAAATCTTGATAGAAAGGCCGTGTTGTTGTGTGCAACTACTCTCGTATTACATTGTAAAAATATTTATTTATATTTTTTTTAAAGAGAATCCAGGCCAGCTCTTTACACACATAATCCACGGTTTAGATGAAAAGTCATACATCAGATGAGGTTATGCATCTGAGAAAGAGTGCTGTCAAAGCACATGCAGGAAAATAAAGAAGATAAATGCAGTACAATCCGAGAGCAAACAGACACGTCTGTGATCACTCTTGGCTTTATTAGGCTAAATGAATTACGATGTCTTTAACTAACTGACAGATTATTAGCTGCTTGGATAGAGCTGTTTTCACACTCGGCGGGGGCCCTCTGGGGACGGTGACACAGTCGTCCCATTGCCAGAGCTATTTTTCACTCAATTTAGCTCCAAATGATGGCTAACCCTGGGTTCTCCCTCTGGGCGAGGTTTATGCAATGATTAATGGCAAGTGTTTGGCGGGCTCCACCTGAGGGACTGCCCCATCTGCAGAGGGATGTCAGGTAGAGTAGGGCTGCCTGCAGGTGTCTGTGTGTGAGTGGCAGCTTCGCTTGGCCTCGGCTGCAGCGTCGCTCTTAAGCGGTCGCCTGTCACAGCTTTACACTGTCGTGATCGGGAGCATCTGCACGCGTTCTGTCTGCTTGAAGATAGCACTCACCTGGAGTTCCTGAATCTGTTCTTCTGCACAGAGTAAAGAAAAAGCTTTGTTGGTTTCTGACTCATGTGAGGCTCAGAAAAACCAACTCTTCAAACGCTTTCATCTGTGTTACATGAAAAACAAAGTAAAAGAAAAATTAGTTAATATAATGTACATTTAATTATCACTTACTTCTAATATTCTAGAATCTAACTGGATAATCATTTCAAATTTGTTTCAAATTTTCTTGGATAGAGCTCAACCTAATACACATTGTTTCAAAGCAGCTTCACATAAAGTCATACTTTTATACATCTATACATCTATAATGTTTTATCATAGAGAAAGTCTTAGGCCTGGACAATATGACAATTCAAAACAATGATAAATGTGGTTTTTCAGATTTAGATCTATAGCTATAGTGTTGTCTATCATATGTGACCCTGGAGCACAAAACCAGTCACAAGGGTCAATTTTTTTGGAAATTGAGATTTATACATCATCTGAAAGCTGAATAAATAAGCTTTCCATTGATGTATGGTTTGTTAGGATCGGACAATATTTGGAAATCTGGAATCTGAGGGTGCAAAAAAATCTAAATATTGAGAAAATCGCCTTTAAAGTTGACCAAATGAAGTTCTTAGCAATGCATATTACTAATCAAAAATGAAGTTTTGATATATTTACGGTAGGAAATGTACAAAATATCTTCATGGAACATGATCTTTACTTAATGTCCTAATGATTTTTGGCATAAAAGAAAAATCTATAATTGTGACCCATACAATGTATTTTTGGCTATTGCTACAAATATACCCCAGCGACTTAAGACTGCTTTTGTGCTCCGGGGGGTAACATATATATTAGAGCCACAGTGACTCTACCACATGTTTAAGTGTTCAAAATTAAATATTTAGCATAACTGACAATACAACCAGTTGTCATAAGTTAAAAAAAGGCAGTTTTCTGAGAGTCTGATGCGTGCATTTAACATTTTCTGTATTGAATTAGCAGTCTGCATTGAATTATGAATTATGTTGATAAATATTGGTTATGGCTTTCATTTGATTTAGTTTCATATAGAATTACTATATATCGACAGCTGGTAGAAAGTCAACACCTAATGCTTTAATGCCAGTAACAAATAAATAGACTTGTCGATAAAATAAACACAAGAGTAAAAAGTTTTAAGGTGTAATATATACATAAAAAATTTTCGTTTTCCCCCTTAATTAAAGAATCAGCCACATCCAAATGGCTGCCTGATTAATTGATCAAATGTTATTATATGCCACCAAATATTGTCATCAAAAGCCAAACTGAGTGACAACTTTCTAAATACTGATTCAGGTGTCTATTTTACGCATGAACAGTCTGTCTTCTTCATTCTGTCAAAAGGCGAACCCCCCGTTACAGCACAGATGCTGGTCGGACTGTAATCAGATTAGGACTTTGGACAGGTTTACGGGCACTTGCTGTCAGCTTCACTTTGTGTGCAAATGATGGGACATGGCTCTTCTAGTGATTAATGAGTGTGCTAATCTGCTGGCTGCTGATGCGCTGATAGACACATCATCAGAGTCTGATTTCCTCTGGGTGCCGTGCCAAACGGTCAAACCCAAACACTGCTGCTTTTCATTCACCAGCTCAACATCATAGGCTTTCATTAGGGCTTTCTGACTGAAAACTTGAAAAGTGTTTACTATTGTCATTTTGCATCACTGAAACACAATTTTCCTATTTAGCACTGTAAAGCTGCTTTGACACAATGTGTACTGTTAAAAGCGCTATATAAATAAAGGTGACTTGAATTGACTTGAGTCAAGTTACAACATCTTAAATGTCTCTTCTTTATGTGAAAGTGTTTAAAGCTGAAGCGTGTCATTTTTTGATGTTGCATTAATACAGTCTTCCAGCCCATGATAATATGCAGAGCCCATGTTAATATGGAAACCTGTTTGAAAACAGTCTTTAAAAAAATATATAATAAATTCCATTTAGAGCCACTACGAATTGATATGCTATTTGGAGCATATATAATTCTACACATCAAAGTATAACATTTTTGAGCATTTGGCCTCTGACAGTTATGCAATTAATGAAGTAAACTTATTTCAATCTCTGAACATTTAAAAATGTTACAAGAAATTAAAAAGATATTCAGGCGACCTATAACCACGACTTAAATAAATGAATGGTTGCAAATTAAATATAGTAATTTATTGATTTAATGAAACCTTTTAAGTTGTAAACATTATTCTGATTTTATTATATTTTCCATTTCTGTTGATATAATAATGGTGAGCATTACATCAACTTTCTTGATATCACATCAAATTTTCTTGATAGCCTCAAAAGAAAAATAAATCAATTTCCATGCATAGAAGTGGAAAAGGAGAACGAATTTTGAATTGAAGTGTTATTATATGAGTTTTTAGTAAAGGGAAAGACTTGTTAGATACTGAAACATTTGACAATAAGCATTTAGCATGTGATATTCTAGCCATTAATACATACGTTTCATTGGTTTCAGGGCTGATGAAATTCGTTAGAACAGCTTTATTTCTTTTGAGTAATCAACTTTAATAAATTAGATTCCCATAACTCACTGAAGTTTGTTAGTTGAACAGAATTTCATTAGAAGCTGTCTTTTTTTCTCTCAACATATTTGTTTTCAGAGAGCAGATCGAAAATTACCAAACGTTTCTCTTACAATTTTTGTTTTCCAATTGTATTTAGGTTTGAACACCCACCCCCAGAAAATAATGTGCATTAATATTTATATATATATTTTAATCCCTGAAAAGTCTCTCTCTCTCTCTCTCTTTAACCCTACTTAGTCTTAAATAAAATTTCCAGATATGAATTATACAGTAGCTCAATACATTGTCACTGGGTGTTGATACATATTCATTTGAAGCCACATGAAACTGCCTGCATCAAACGCCATCAAGTTTCCCTCTGAGCAACAGCACACACAATAGCATTGCTGCTCCAGTCCACAGCGACCAGATGCTTTTGTTTCGAGAGAAAGGCACTCTGGAAAAGGTAAGTGTGTGTGTGTGTGTGAAGATGTGAACAGGGTAAAGCCCTGAAAGCAGATAAAATCATATTTTGTAACGGCGGGGTCACCATAAAAGTCCCCCAGCACTGGACAGCACAATAGCTGCAGGCGTTTACAGCATCATAAATCAAAGGTATCCGCCGCGAGAGAGCAGCTGGCACATTTGCAAATAATTGTAATTATTAATCATGCCGATTTCACACCCTTCAAGCGGGTGCTGGGAGAGCTCTGTGTGTGCCGCGCTTTGATGCCACTGAGCCGCACACAATGGGTCAAAACCAGAGAGAGCGACCCATGAATGCTGAGCCCATCATTTATCACCATCAGCAGCACAGCTCTTCTCAGATGGGGCTGTGTTCTGCAGGACTGGTGTTTGCTGTCATTTGTTTTCATCATATTCACACTTTCAGATTGGGATGCAAAATATGGATTATAAACAGATAGCGCTCACTCTGAATTCTGATTGGTGAGAAGTGCTCAAAGCCAGCACTCACCTGTGATTGTATATTCTGCATTAATGCACAAAGCTGATATGTTGCATGGCACAGCAAACAGCTTATAGTTACAGTACACATTACCTACTGTTTAAAAGATTGTTTGTTTTTTTATTCAGCAAGGACACATTTAATTATAAACACATTCATAATGTAACAAAAGTTTTCTGTTTCAAATACATGCTGATTTCTTGAACTGTTTTTCGTCAGTGAACCCGAAACCATTTTCAGTTTTCACAAATCTATGAAACTGTTTTCAACATGCATGAGAAGAAATGTTGCAGCAAGTCAGCATATTAAAGTTAAACATTTCTTCTCATCAATGATGAAAACAGTTGTGCCGCTTCATATGTTTGTAAAGTTTGTATATTATTTTCACATGCAAATCACTCAACTGTTTACTTCCCAAAGAAAAAAAAAATGATAAGGAATTTAAGAAACCGTTTAACCATAAGGAAATGCACAGAATGTTATAAGCGTAACTGTCCCACTTTACTCAAAAAAGTTTGTTTTTTACATTTCAGTTGTCACTGTTTACTGACAGATTCTATTATCAGTCGTATAACATCTCAATTTGTTTAATTAGATCAGTTTAAATGGTTTGAAAAACAAAGCTGCGTGACACATAATTTCCATACTAAAAGATATTGTTTATAGACATTGCTACTGTACTAAAACAGATGTGTCCCCGTCTGTTTGCGTTTGAGCAAGTATTTGCTGTAACTGCCAGCAAGGCCTGCCGTTGGGAAAGTGATTCCGATAGATAGGATTGTTTCCCAGCTGTGTAGTTGGTATGTTGATTTACTAAATAAAGCGTCAGGCTCGGCCGTCCCCACACATAAGACACAAGCGCACAGATGGCAGGCGGTCCAGTCTTCATGCACACGCCAGGAGAGAGAGAGAGAGAGAGAGAGAGAGAGAGAGAGAGAGAAGTTTTACTTGTGGAACCAATTTATCCATGTGTTTCTCACGTCAACGATATTTTATTTTCATTAGCAGCTAACACTGTAGTGAATACTTTTTTTAATTCGCCAGACTACTAGAACAATATATAACCTACTCATTCACTTTTAATACACATCAATGGGGCTTAAGTAGTGTGAATAAATCTGCAAAAATGTCAACAATTCTGTGTTTTTCTGTCAATATGGGGTGCTGTGTGTACATTAATGAGGAAAAAAAATTAGCTTAAATGATTTTAGCAAATGGCTGCAATATAACAAAGAGTGAAAAATTTAAGGGGGTCTGAATACTTTCCGTACCCACTGTATATACTGAATGCATGCGGGTGAAACATATACGGGTCACATTCCACCCCGAAATCGTTAGAAATAAGAAGGAAATTGTATTTTGCATATTTTGCATATTTTTTATGAACGTGTGTATTTAGCATTGTGACGTTTTCATGACAAATAATCACATTTGCTTCCCTCAGTAAAGTATAGTTTCTCCTAACGCAGTTCCTTGGGGAAAATAAAATAGAAACAAATGAGACATTTAATGCATCAAATAACTTGGTGTTGGAAGAATTGGATGCGTTCGTTTTGAATGATTTGACTTTACAAGTAAGAGATCACCAAAAATTTAAATTAGCTGAAAATGTACTCACCAAGATGTAGACGAGTTTGTTTCTTCATCAGATTTGGAGAAATGTAGCATTGCGTCAGTGTCTCGGCAATGGATGCTCTGCAGTGAATGGGTGCCGTCAGAATGAGAGTCCAAACAGCTGATAAAAACAACACAATAATCCACAGCTCTCCAGTCCATCAGTTAACATCTGGAGAAGACCAAAGCAGCTGAAACAAAAACACATTTTTAAACCTTTGCTTCCTGCTATCCATAATAATATCCATATAATCCATACTATTGCTGTCTCCAGTGAAAGAGTCATCTGGTGTGAATCAGGAGAGAGATCTGCACAGATCAAGCACCATCTACAAGCCAAAACAGCTCTAAACAAATCTGTGGCTGGATTCTAATGTTAGAGACAACAGCAGATGCACTTTTTCCCTGGAGGAAGCGCTATTATGGATTATGGATTGGTATTGTGGCCAGAAGTGACAGATTAAAGTTAAACTGCCTTAATGATGGATTTGCTACTTACAACCACACAGCTTCTTAGTGATGTAATGCTAAATTTCTTAAAATCTGTTCCAGTGAGTCTTGACCTAAGGGAGAGTAAATTGCCTGCAAATTTATTTTTGGCTCCAGCCCATGATACTATGCAGAGCCCATGTTAATATGGAAACCTGTTTGAAAACAATCTTTAAAAAAAAAAATTATAATAAATACATTTAGAGCCACTATGAATTTACATGCTATTTGGAGCATACATAATTATACACATCCAAGTTTGAGACATTGTTAAGACTTAATTAAAAGTCCTCTCAGTGTATTGATTCCTATTGCTAAATAGGAGAAACCATTGAAATATCAAAGTGATTTTCATTGTTATGTGCGCTTTTCTAACATGCAATGAAAACACACACACGGCACAATCATGAAGTGAAAGCGTCCTGGCTAAGCTCATCCTACAGAAGGATGGGATCAGAGAAGCGATGGGCGGAGGCTCTCCAGGGGGTCAACTCCTCTTTGACAGAAGGTGATGGATGACCTCTGAGCAACCTCCATCAGACTTCCCCAGCTCCTGCATAACACTGGCCATCAGAGCACCGCGGGACAAAGGCCAGCACAGGTATTCAAATGACCCCTAATGGAAAGGCAATAGACTCAAGCAGAAAGTGCAGCTCTGACTCTAATGAGTTGCTAATAGGAGAAAATCACTTTCTGTTCTCCCGGTGGGTAAAGACAGATGGAGATGGAGGTGTATTTGCTCTGACTGACAGATCTGACAGCCCATTCGATGAGAAGAGAACTGAACACGCGGTCTGGCCATACTCGCAGACGATCGCTCTGAACAAACGCATATGCATTACTATTCCACTCTTACTTAATTCCATATTTTTAAGCACTGAATATAATCCCTCCCAGATGGGAGATCCTGATGTGTGTTTACCTCGCTTCATTCCAAACTAAAACAGGAGAACTTTTGACTTACAAACAATGAAATCCTCAGAACAAACTTATGAAATCTCTTTCAAATTTGTGAAAACTTAAGCTGTTAGGTCTTGCATTTAGAGATGCATTCAGTGGGTAAAGCGCAATTTTGGCCAAAGTTTTATTTGCATCAAATGACTGTTTCTGAAATCATAGTGTAAAGTTTGGGAATGATGACGTCGACAACAAATAATATATTTTATTTCTCTTTTTATTTTTTTTAACCAACATTCCCCTTTAAAGTCTAAGAAAGATCGAAAGTATTGTAAAAGTAATCTAAAATAGCCAGAATACATTACCTGAAATAACTAATCTAGATTGCATTACTGACTAAAATTTTCACCGTGCAATTTGTAATCAGTAGCAGACTTGCCAGTAATACTATCCCTATTATATTTTAAATCGAACAGCTCTTGCGGGCATATTTAGTTGTGCATTGACAGATTGAGATTTGGTTGTCAATATGTCAAAAGGAGTCACTTTGTCATGCTGTTCCTCCAAAGCGACAGCATGCTGACAGATGTGTGAGTGTGCGGACAGAGAAGTGTGCCATCCCTGCTCTTTGTGCGGAGCAGAGATCAGCAGGGCTTCAGCAGCAGCAGCTATTCCAGCAGTGACAGAGCTTTACATTGAGGGAACTGCTGCGGCTTGCTAATGGGATAATAAGGACGTAGCCGGCCCCCGGCACTCCAGCGGCTCTATAGCACAGATGGAGTGCCCTCTTCTGCCGGAGCGATGGATCAGAACGAACGAGGGCTGTGATTGACGAGAGCGACAGCCGCCAGCTTGCTGCATTTCCTCTCGTCACAGCGGAAACAGGGACGCTCGGCATGGGTTCGCCTTATCTGTGCAGGAGTTGCTGTGTTTCTGAACAGCTTCAAAATCAGCTGAACCCAAGTGTGTCCAACACTGAGGTTGATTTAAAGGGGTCATATGATGCTTTTTTAAAGATCATTATTTGGTGTATTTGGTGTAACAGAATATGTTGACATGCTTTAATGTTCAAAAAACACATTATTTTTCAAATACTGTACATTATTGTAGGTCCTCTATGCCCCGCCTCTCTCAAACGCTTCGTTTTCTACAAAGTCCCTCCTTCCGACAAGCGCAGTCTGCTCTGATTGGCCAGCTGACCCAGTGCATTGTGATTGGCCGAACACTGCAAGCACTCGTCGGAAATGTAACGCCCCTTCCCATAATCACGAGCTTCATCTTTCAAAATAAATGTAAAGACAGAGCCCGAAAGGGGAACAGAGTCGCGTGACAGACACAGTGATGAAGCTGGTATGTGTTTGCAGTACACAAGCCACGGTTAAGACAGCTGTCGCACGCACACACACACA
>NW_015505980.1:156655-213757 GCF_001515645.1 Sinocyclocheilus grahami | reverse complement strand
GCCAGATTGTCATAGCAAAGTCAGAATGACCTCCTCTCCTAGGTTCACGAAACGGTCGTCCATAAAATGCATTGCTGTTCTGTTGTAAGTCATCTTAAAGATTCCTAAATGCATCTACTTTCGGAAGGCCAAATAAAGTGCTTTTGCTTTTGCCTAGAAACACACAGCGTCTCCCTGACATGCTGCTTCAACACTAACTGTGGTTACTGAAACCACGCTTTCTTTCTTTGCGTGAACATTTGGGCACATTAGGCAAATATTTCCACATAGTGAGGTAGATATGTGGGGGCGTGTTAGAAAGAGCCGTTTTAGGGGGGCGTGGCGGAGTCTTAACTTTGATAAAGTATATCTCTTTGGTTTTGAGACTTTAGTCTTTGTAGCTTCAGGGATCTTATCTATGCACAATCAGCTTGTTACACTCCAAAGAGAAAGGAAAACTTGAAATCGCATCATGTGACCCCTTGGTTACACTTTATTTCGATGGTCCACTTTAGACAGTAACTTTGAAACTACATGTCAACTTCATGTCAACTAATTCTCATTAATTTGCATCTACATGTCTACTAACTCTCAGAGTAGACTGTTAGGGTAGGTTTAGGGTTAGTAGAATAAGTTGACAAAGAAAGTGTTAGAAGATATTAAGCAGACAGTCTATTAATACTCTACTAACTGCTAGTTGCCATGTAGTTGCAAAGTTACTTACTGTTAATAGAATGTCTAAAGCGGACTATCAAAATAAAGTGTTACCGACCCCTTTAAGAAAGACATTTGCCTTTGATCATTGTGGCGTCTTTTAAAAATAGGTATAAACTGAAGCAGACGGACTCATTTCAAAAAGTCATTTGTTTGATACACTACCAGTCAAACGTTTTTGAACACTTAGATTTTTAATGCTTTTTTTCTCTTCTGCTCACCAAGCTTGCATTTATTTGATCCAAAATACAGCAGTAGCAGTATTATTGTGAAATATTCACTATGTGAATATATGTTCAAATGTAATTTATTTCTGTGATGTAAAGCAGAAATTCCAGCATCATTTCTCCAGTCTTCAGTGTCACATGAGCTACATAAATCATTCTAATATGCTGATTTGCTGCTCAAGAAAATTTGTTATTATTATTATTATTATTATTATCAATATTTCAAACAGTTGAGTACAATTGTTCAGGATTCGTTGATGAACAGAAAGATCCAAAGATCAGCATTTATCTGAAATAAAAAGCTTTTGTAACATTATACACTATACCATTCAAAAGCTTGGAGTCAGATGCTTTAAATTAATCAAAAGATGATAAAGACATTTATGTTACAAAAGATTTCTATTTCAGATTAATGCTTCAGTTCATCAAAGAAACCTAAAAAAACTAGTCTTCTATTACTTTTCAACATAATAATAATAATAATAATAAATGTTTTTGAGCAGCAAATCTGAATATGCAGGCTTGGTGAGCAGAAGAGACTTCTTTAAAAACCATTAAAACTTTTATTGTTTTGGGCTGGTAGTGTATATGTCATCATTGTTAGAATAATTCACTTTCAATACGTATATATTTGTATTTATGAAAAAATGAAAAAATAAGAGAAAATGAATCTGAACAAATGGCCAAATCCACACTTTAGTTGTGTTGTCTCGTCTGCAGTATCAGTCCGCCTCCTTCCTGATTGTCTGTCTCATGGTGAGCAGCTGTTATATTGCATTGCAGCTTCCAGCACATATAACCCAGCATCTGCTGTATTTCCCACAACAGTGGCTGTGACTCCACCCACATCATGCCACCCTCCACTGATCAACATCTCAGAGTGAGCTGCTCAGGACAGTCAGCAGCACGGGTCTGCATTAACATGCTGTCTTCCTCGATTTCATTCATACGACTGTATTATTTGAATTGTGTTAGAATATGCAGTATAAAGTATATGAAATGTATAGAGTTTATGTTCAGTACCCTAATCCCAAACTCATTTATATGGAATCTTGATGTTAAAAACACCAGTGAGAGGTTTGGAATTATTAAGACTTTTGTAATGTTTTTAATGAAGTCTCTTCTGCTACAAAGAGACAAGTCTACAAAGACTGCATGTAATAGATCTAATATTGTGTAATGTTATTATAATGTAAAATAACTGTTTTCTATGTGAATGTGTTTTAATGTATGTAAGTTATTTCTGTGATCAAAGCAGAATTTCCAGCATCATTACTCCAGTCTTCAGTGTCACATGATCTTCAGAAATCTTATTCTAGCATAAACAGTAGTGACAGCGTTTTTGGCATCAGTTCAGCACAACATTCATCATTTTTACATATTTCTAAAGTAGAACAACATTTTTCAATTGGCATTTTTCTCATTTAAAACGCCAAACAAATAATCATTATTATTATATGATCAGTTTATCAAGTTAAAAGCATTGATTGAAAAAAAAAAAAACATTAATTTGTTATTTCCTCTTTGGTTTAATGACATTATAGTTCTGACCTTCACAAATGATTTCTTATAGTCATTGTCACAAATTAGATCAGTCTAATTAAATTAGCTTTCCATTGATGTATGGTTTGTGAGGATAGGACAATATTTGGCTGAGATACAACTATTTGAAATTTTGGAATCTGAGGGTGCAAAAAAAATCAAAATATTGAGAAAATCTTCTTTAAAGTTGTGCAAATTAAGTTCTTAGCAATGCATATTACTAATCAAAAAATTTATTTTGATATATTTATGGTAGGACATTTACAAAATATCTTCATGGAACATGATCTTTACTTAATATCCTAATGATTTTTGGCATAAAAGAAAAATTTATAATTTTGACCCATACAATGTATTTTTGGCTATTGCTACAGCGACTTAAGACTGCTTTTGTGCTCCAGGGTCACAACTATAAATATTCTGAAATATCAGCAGCAGTCATACACACACACACACACACACACACACAGCGATGTCTCTCTTCCGATTAGGTGAGCTCTCAGGAGAGTCATTGGGTACAAAGCGTTAACATCTGGCATCCATTACAGCCCCAGATCAGTTGTGATTTGTCCATATGATGACTCTGGCCTAGCCAGACGCGGGGGGCTCACATCCTCCGCTGCAGACAGACCAGCGCTGCAGTCACTTCTGTTTTCACACCAGTGTACAGCACACACACTATAATTAGCTCTGCTGGCCTGAGCACACACACACACACACACACTCACACACTCACACACACGCATGCACGCACGCACGCACGCACGCACTCACACACACATGTCTGGTCAGCTATCCTTGTGGGGACTCTCCATAGATGTAATGGTTTTTATACTGTACAGATCATATATATTCTATTGCCCTACACCAACCCTACCCCTAAACCTACCCCTCACAGGAAACTTTCTGTATTTTTAGATTTTCAAAAAACTTCATTCTGTACGATTTATAAGCTTTTGTACCCGTGGGGACCACAATTTAGGTCCCCACCATGACACGAGTCCCCATGAGTCTGTGTGTAGTCAGGTTTAAGTCACCACCAGAATATATAAACCAGTACACGCACGCACGCACACACACACTCACACACACACATGTCTGCACACACACACACACACACACTCACACACGCGCACGTGCACACTCACTCACACAAACACACACACACGCGCACAGTCAATGCTGTAATGTAAACTTTGTAATGTGTTCACATCAGCGCACTTGTAATTAGGAGACTTTTGTTTTGTTGGAGTCTTTTTTTTTCTGCTTGCACTGGTTAACAACAGTGATCCTTTGCCTAGATCTGATAAAGTGATTTGATTAGTGGTTAATAATGCCCATATAATGTCCCTAGCTGTTTATGTTTAGTTAAAAATTTAAAAACAGTATTTACAGATAATAGCAAATTACTATTATTATTATTACTATTATTAAATATTATTCATTTCATTGAATCATTAATATGTTAATATCCTACTGTATATCATGTATAAACAGTGATTAGAAGTCAAATGCATTTAGGTATCTCTCAATTCATTGTGCATTTGTTTTCACTAGAAAACCGTCTGTCGTTTACAATTAAATGGTATTCAAATTCACCTACTGTGACCAATGTCTTCTGGCACATGGCCAGCTTCATCACATTACTCAGGCAGGCCTGCAGCGTGAAGTCTGGTCCACTCTGCACACAGAAGAGACCATATGAGCATCATGTAAAGTGACCAACCACAGTTCATTCTCTCTTTTTTTATATATATAAAAACATCTATATGACTGAACATACATCATATTTGGGGGTCCATGGCATAAAGAAGTGTTACAGTTTTTTTTTTTTACTGCTTACACATAAAATCTTTAATTTGTCACACAATTTCTGAAACCTGACACTCAAACACCAGAACCACACACCACATCTGCAAAACCATACACTAATTCTCAGCCTTTGACTTAGTTTTCAATTTCATAAAACACTTTTTGCAAAACACAACACACAATTCTCTATGTAACACACAAAAATGAACAGGAACTAAAATTATGCCAAAGATGTTTGCAAATGTTTGCTTTTGAGATATGTTTGTGATATTTTGAATGCAGTGCTTCATTTTGCAAGAGATGTGATGCATTTTGTATTTTGTGTGTGCAATTATTGGATTTGTGTGTAAATTACAACAAAAAAAAAAAAAAAAGAGGCAAAGTTTTGAAAATCTAAGCAGCTGAAAAAAACTGTAAAATCCCTGGTTTAGAAAACACTATAATATTTATGGTACAGTCCTGCTGGCATAACCTAGAGTTAAGTGGCAATAGTTCAATAGTTCACCACCAGCAGCGTCTGAATCATCAAGTCTTCAGGTTCCAGTCCAGATCATGTTATCCTCTGCATACTATGCAACTGAGCGCACTATAATGAGCACTTGGAGCTTAAGCTTGCATTGGACCATCTGCATGCGTGCCACGTCCAAACTGTCAGCGTCTCAGCCATCCGCGTGCTAACTACCTTCTCTCTCAGCAGCCGACCAGAGCTGACAGCCAGCCATTTACCAAAAGGCTGAATGATGTGCCCTAATTAGCGTACACCACTCCCCTTTGTGCGTGTGATTAAGTAGTAACTGTATAAATTTAGCTCAATCAGATTTGTTTTGAGATAATGCGCCTCAGGAGAATTGAGAATCATCTCGCATTATTCCACCGCTGGTAGAGACCTGTGCTCAATGCATTCGTTTTCAGGTCTCTAAATGTGTCATGGCATGTGGTATGTACACATATGCAATTTTTAGTTGATTAATAAAGTCAATCATATCTCATTTTGAGTAAACCTTTGACAGCTGGATATCAGCAGTCCACCGTGTCACCATGCACATTTCACTGCCGTTTCATTTATGCCAACACTCTCACTGTGTGCCTGCATCATTTTGTCGAACAATGTCCCCTACAGTGAGGGGCACTACTATACTTCCCTATGCCAAGACACGAGCTGGCACACACATTACAGCCTACAGACGTCTTACATCTCGCTTCATCTGTATTTTCAGCTTTCTATCAGCTGTGCCACACAGAATTATTGGTGCGTTCACGTCATGTGGGAATTACCATAACTGTGAGTTGCCGAGTGGTAATAATAACCACTCATGCTTTTGGCTAAATTTGTAATTAAAATTACACAATTCTTAAATAGAAGTAAAAGTAGAATGTTCTAAACGCTCACACTTACAGTGTTTTAAAACTGCTTCAATCTTATGTTTCCAGAGTCCTGTGATTTATCCTGGATTTATATGGCACATATTGATTGAAATATCACAAGTAGAGTTGAGATGAGGGGTTAAAGGGGTCATATGATGCGATTTCAATTTTTCCTTTCTCTTTGGAGTGTTACAAGCTCTTGGTGCATAAAGAAGATCTGTAAAGTTGCAAAGACTAAAGTCTCAAATCCAAAGAGATATTCTTTATAAAAGTTAAGAGTCAGCCACGCCCCCCTAAATCGGCTCGTTCTAACACGCCCCCACATGTCTACATCACTATGTGGGAAGATTTGCATAACGCGTAAAAATACAGTATAAGTCATTATAATCCATAGTTATGTCCCCACTGGATGCCATGAATGCCTCGTTTATAATGGGTTTTAATGTTTTTGAATCGTCGCTCCGGCCGGACAGGGCATCATCACAGTATGGTGAGGGGCGTAACATTTCCGTCACACGCTTGAGGTATTCGGCCAATCACAACGCACTGGATAGCTGGCCAATCTATGTTTTTCAGAACGATGAGCTTTGCGAAAATCTACGCGTTTCAGAAAGGCGGGGCATAGAGGAGAAACAATAATTTACAGTATGTGGAAAAGAATGTGTTTTTTGAACCTTAAACCACATAAACACATTTCATTACACCAAATACACAAAATAATGTTCTTTTTAGCAGCATCATATGACCCTTTAAGGGTAAGATTTGTATGGGTACCAGCTCATGTGAGTGGGAGCAAAGAAAGACAGATAGACAAAGACTACTCCCTCTTGAGCCTACTGACCCCATGTATCCCGACATCTTACAGAGCATGTTCACCTTGTGCTACATGAGCCGCGGCAGCTTTCAAGCATGTGTCGCACCACAATTTAAATAAACACACATCCTTTGATCACACCTGCTCCCAAAAACCTCCCTCTCTCTGACCAGAAGGCCGGGTGGCATGAGGACCTCGCTCGTTGATGGTTGACAATCAAGGACATTTCGTTTTGGGCAATATCAGGGCAGTAACATTCTCCCAGGGAGTCCCTTATCCATAGGCTACTGGCAGACAGACAAACACTCAGTGACAGCCATTTATGGCCAACTAGTGAACGCCATCTGTCAGACACAGTAGGAGAACATTACGGAGCACAGAACCGAGAGCCTCGCTCTTTTATGTTGTCGTATTTAGAGTAAAAAGGGATGCCAAATGCTGACTTGGATGTTGTAGATTGACTAACACAAAAAGGATTTGCTTCTCTGTCATTCAGCTCCAGGTTTGGTGCTTTCCCGTTTAGTCTGTTTAGCTTGTAATTTGCTTGTCGGCAATGAAGTCCTTCCAGGATGAATGCTGATGAATTATCAATTTAAATGAGCACATTCTGCTTGAAGTTTCTGGTCCGTACGTGGAGGAACGACGGCATCGTAAACGCAGTGATCACAAAGAGCAAAAGTTTTTCTAAACTAATAAAGCAGGTCGACGCAAACGGCATTTCCGCACAGCATTTGAATCATACCCGTGTATAGCGTGAACAATAGCAAACGTGGACATTACCGCTTTAACTGCACAATTAACATGCAAATGAGCACTGACACTAATGGCTGTTGCAAAACGCTCTTATGATGGAAATATGCTTTCTGTTTTGGCTGTATGGGATAAACATTTGTCTATGAAATCAGCTGATGACAGGCCTTAGGCATTCCCCGGGGGCCGAGCAAAATGGCTCATGCACCTGCCACCTAATTCAGCCCAGGACATGGACTGGAGAAACTGGCAGGCATAATGAACTGCATTCATCCTGTCAGCAGAGTCAATAACTTATCCCCACAACTGCTTTTGTTCTCGCGCAAGCTCGCGGGTTCCTCCGATGTGCCCCATGCCCTTATTCAATTGAAATTTATTTTCAATTGCAGCCCCCGGTGTTGCCCGGCACAAGCCTGGCTTTGACGGTACTCTCTTTAGCCCTGGGCCGGGAGCATTGTAAGCATCCACGTCCATTGTTCGGGACCTTTGAGCGGTCTGATGGTAATAAGGCCACTCTCGAAAGTGTAAAATCTCAAGTGTTTCCAGTAACAGGTGTGTCCACTGACGAGGACTACCCATTTGTCATGTGTGAAAAGAAAGGGCTCCACTTAGCGTAGCTGTCTTTTCGACAGCGGCCGCGGGGAAATTACCCGGGAGCATGGGAGTCTCTTCCAACCCCGCTTGACCCCTCCGAGTTTTACGGCTGGCAATCTGGTGCCTTCTTAGCTCGCTTCAGCGCGCTACGTAAACTTTGCATCGAGCGAAAATTAACCTGTATGGCTAAATCTGGCGCATTTACATGATGGACCTAGGCGCTGTGTAAAATAAAGCATAAAGAAAAACAAAATGACACCAGGATAGCCAGTTAAGCTAAAGCATCAGATTATGTTTCAACAGGTCAAGTCATGCAATATGCTTCTAAACGTGCCGCTGAGGTCGGTTTAGTTCACCCGACCGTTGTTCACTTTGACAACTATCTCAACTTTGTAAAAGGAGACTGTAAACAAACATGTTATCATAACAATCAGAATGGTTAATGAAGCACCAGCAGGAAAGAAGTTTATTAACCACCAAACTGTAATTAAAGGAAACAAAGGGAGAGGCATGGAGCGAAAAATACCATGAGGCGTTTAATTTACTTTCGAGCGAGCGTGTGAGAATAGCTTCGCGCCGAGCTCTCATTGGCTGCATCGCCGGCCTCGCAGATGCTTTTTTGGAAGACATAACACATAAACACAGACTTTGACAAATGACAGATTCTGACTCCAGTATGCCGCATGCTGTTTCCATTTTGCTGGCCTGCAGTTTAGGCGCTGTTTGGAACACAAAACAATCTAGAAGCAAGAATAGACAGACCATAATATACTGTAGGCTAGCAGAGAGCTCTGAGCATTAAACTTTGCCATGTAAATATTATCATGTGGTGCTTGCACTATGCATTAATGATGGCAAAAAATCATGTGATGGACGATCAAAACTCCTATAGCCACATCTGGAGACCAGAATAGCATAGAGATTTGAGGGTGGGCTAATTTCAACACCAAAAACACCATAGCAACCACTGAGTAACACCCTGGCAACCACGCATAAGAACTTAACACTGTAATAGCAAGATGTGAAGAAAATGTGAAATTGCTTTTTGAACCACTTCATTTGAAGGCAGATTCACGTTCAACTTCTTTTGCGGATCATTTCAGAGTACATGATGCAAGTTTCAACAATTAGAATGTTACAAGACACCATACAAGACACGACCGAACGAGTTCCGATGGCAATTGCGCAACGCTGATTGGTCAACTTCAGCTGAAGCACCGAATGACATACACTAATGGATTTAGCATTTTAAATAATAATAATAATAATAATAGGGAGCATTCCGGAAAACATGTTTTTTTATTTAAAATTAAATGAAAACGACAGTGATGTCATTCAGCATCGCGACTGGCCTTCTTTCTTGATTTTATTTGTATATTAAATTGTGGTCTTTTTCTTTCTTGCATACATTTTAGCATCTATAAAGTGTGATTAGCGCGCTGAGAAAAATTGATAAAATTGACATAGAACCAAAGCCTAACCCCTACACCTTACTTGAACACTTTTAAACTTCTGCCTTGCACTGCTAGTTTCCTTCTGGAAATGCACATTGAATGCAACGTGCACACTGTAAAGTGTGCTCATAAGGTTTCGCTCTGCCATCGACAGAAGCCAGTTTGTCACCCAGTTCCTACACTGTAAAAATGATTGTGATTTTAACAGTAAAAGACTGTAAAAATGCTACAGTAAAAACCTATTAACTGGTTAACAGTAAGTTTCCATACTATATTCGGTGAATAAATGTAATTACATTTAATGTAATTTTACAGTAAAATACTGTTAAAAATACGTTTTTTGGAAGTGAAAAAGAAAAAGTCATTGTATAATTTACAGTATAAAGCCGTAAATTGACACTCCCAGAGTTCCCTGCATGATGCATCATATTTGATGTTTTTTTGTTGAAATAACATGTTTTTTCTTATCAGTTGTGTACATTAGGGTTTAATCTTACATCTAATGTTGTTAAATGAATGTTTATTGCATTATTTCAGAATCATGTGTGTCACCATGATGGTGTTTAGTGTTTATGTGAATGACACTGTGTGCACCTTCTGTATATAAGTATGCCCTCCTCAGCTCGTAGAAAAGCTGTTTGTGATGAGTGTTGGTTCATACCGTGACTTTCTCATCACCACCAGTTTTTGGTGGTTATCAGTGCATTACAGCAGATATTAACACTTCAATAATTTGGTTTATTAAGTGTCAGCGGGCGAATTAAATGATAAAATTGCACTGGACACATTTGAAACACAAAGGCAGTCCCTCGGGTCCTTTCACAGACTCAGCTCAGATCAGATAGGCAGCAGCTGAATGTATGTTTGTAGAGATTACAAGTTAATTGTTCTTAGGGGAATGGGAGAAGACAACATCAGAGAGGGCTTGCGGATTACAGCACCCTAAATGCAGAAGATTTGATATTCAGGACTCTATTCTTAGGGGATGTAAATGAGGCGAAGGATTAAAAAGCCCTTTTGTAACTAACTGGTTGAGGGGCTCAAGTCCCTTTTTAGACAAGCAACAAGAAGAGCCTGGGCGAGAATGGTGAGCTAGTTTTACACTTTGTTTTCAGGGACTACAAACAGTGTATGAACACTGGCCAGGACTCGAGCCAGATGGACGGAAAGCAGCGCACAAACGCTTGCAAAACGCCGCTCTGGCAATAGACATTTGCGTAATTGGATTCGTTCTGCTGTGCAAAGCGTTATTTCATCCGCTGAGTTTCAGAATCAGCGAATTAGTATTTGTCGTACACTGTAAAAAAATAATACAATCTGTGACATTTTTCATTTTCTGTTGCCAGAACTTCACCGTAAAAAATATGATTGCAACATTTTAGGTTTTACAGACTTAACTTAAATTCACAATAAAATACCGTATTTCACTAACTGATGTAATGTTAAGGAAATATTCTATTATTTTAGGGATACCTTTTAGGGATATAATAACAAATAAGAGAATATTTCCATTTTCATATCAAATGTAAGAAATGGATTAACCAAATCATCGCAGCATTGTATTAGAATAAAACCATAAAACAGAACGGTTCTATTATTATTGTTGTTATTGTTGTTATTAATGGTATTTTATTTAAAACGGTCTCTTGTATTATGTTCATTGATGTAAAATTGTTTAGCATATTTTATGTTTTATTCGTCTTGTTTAATCGATGCTTAATTAGTATCCTAATGAATCAGACTTTGTCATTAATTTCATTTTGCTGTCTCACAACTCCCACCATCCCAGAATGATATGTTGTGTTGAAGCACCGTGTAAAACATTTTTCTTTGTTTCTATCGTTAAACCAGTTTTTTTTTTATCGTTTATTATTATTTTTGGACTTGCATTTACATGCATTCGTTTTTATCGGCTCACAATGCGATGTTTAATGGCATGCACAAATTAAACGTCTGAGGACATTACATTATTTTCTCTCTTTTTATTGTTTCCTTCGTATTTCTTTATACATGAATTCATTCATCTCTAACGAGTATTTATTCTGACCGGCCAAGGAAACGTAGCCTGTTATGTTTTGGAACATTTTCTTAAGTGTGTAAAATATTTGATTGCATAGTTATATGAAACGAAACTGACAATTGTCATTATTTTCTGTAACCATTTTGATGTAAGAACAGACTGAGATTTATTTTCAATTACAGCTGTAATAAGTTAACTGCATATGGCACAAGTAATTTAATATGCACAACATGTTACAAAATATACAAAAAACAGAGATATTTAGTGTAGTTTTTTTTTTTACAGCAATGTTTTATTGAAATTTCATCCAGGAACACTGGGCAATAATAAATATCTCATTTGTCAACAAGAATGTACAAAAATAAAGACCATGGCAATCTCTCTGGAATAACAAAATGTAGGAAAAAAGATCATGCTTATAGGTTGTTTGAGCAAGATGCCATGCCGAAGAATTTCAAATAAAGATACGACACAGAAATAGCACGACTGAAGGTTCAGCTATTACTTAGGCTGACAATGGATGAATAAAATAATCGAAGGAGATATAATAATAATACCACTCTAGTGCGAACTAAATCCATAGTCGTACAGTTTTCATCCGAAATGAAATGTCACTATCCTTGTTACAAGGAACATGTGGGATTCGTCTTTTCGTGCCCACTGCAAAAAGATACATGCACGCAACTCCCCCACATCACACGATCAACAAGTAGCCTCGCCGTCCCTTACGCGAATTCCCCACGACAGCCACAGTGTGCGCCAGAAGAAATATGCAACAGTGAATGAAGCGTCATAACGTCAGAATCTAAAGGAGATTCCACTTTAATGTCGGCTCTTACTGCTTCACAGTAGAAACTCGGTTTCACTTTATTTTGATGGCCCCTTGAAAACATTCTGTTGACTGTAATTCATATTGCTCTTACATATCTACGAACTCTCAGAGTATTAGGGTTAGAATAAGTGGAAATGTACTTGCAGAGTTACTTATGTCTGTTGGGACACCATCACAATAAATAGTTAGCAGACGTGAATCTACTTGCACTCTAATTAGAGTTAGTTGACAAGTTGGTGCAAAGTTACTTATTGTCAACAGAATGCTCAAAAGGGACCATCAAAATAAAGTGCTACCAGAAACGGACGATATGGTTACCACGGCACATTTTTGTAAGGGGAGTGAGTGCTCGCGTTTCCAGGGCAGCTTCAAACGCACAGACTCCACCTCAAATAGAACAATTTACTCTCATTTACAGTGAATTTACAGCGCGTTATGCAGCACGTACTCCATAACGGTAAAGTAGTTACCTTACAACGCAATCGAAGAGATCTTCGTTACAAGGACGAACGAACAAACAGACAGACAAACAGATCATGCAAAGTCCAGTCCGTTCGCTGTTCACTTCATCACGTCCTTGTTCTCTGTGGAAAGCCTCGTCAGTCCTGTGGAGGTGATGGGCAGGTGGTGGGGAGGCGGCGGCACCTGGCAAATCGTGCAGGGGCACGGCAAGCCCGCCCAGTGCTGGAACGAGCCGCCGAGATGCAGCGGAGGCGCGGGGCTGCTCTTCATCAAAGAGTGCGGCGCCCTGATGGAGGTAAGTCCCGGTAACGTGCTGGAAAGCGTCGACGAGGTCAGTGCGCTCCCGAGGAGAGGATGCACCTGGTGCGCGGCCGGGCTCGCCGTCCCGCAGTGAAACGCCGAGTGGTGGCCCCCGTAGATCTCGCTCACCAGCCGCTTCATCTCGTCCAGCGAGCTCGTCAGCATCAGGATGTAGTTTCTGGCCAGCAGAAGCGTGGCGATCTTGGAGAGCTTGCGCACCGACGGCCCGTGCGCGTACGGCATGACCTCGCGGAGCCCGTCCATCGCCAGGTTCAAGTCGTGCATGCGCTTGCGCTCTCGGCCGTTGATCTTCAAGCGCAGATGCTGGACCTCCTGCTCGGTCACCTGCTTCTTGAGCTTGTACTTGCTGCCGGAGGGCGTCTTGGACGCGTGCTCGCCCGTCATCTTCTGGAGCAGCTCGCTCTGCGTGGAGGACACCGAGTTCAGGCGGCCGTCTTGAGGATGGAGGTGGTGGAGGTACATCCCATCCATGTCTGGAGAGGACGCTCTGCTGGAGCTGGAGTCCGAATTCATTTTATGGCTGCGCTTGGGTAGGAGGTTGTCTCTTGCTCTCCTGCTCTTGCCTTGTTTTTATTTCAAGTCACTCCTGCTTGATCAGCTGATTTATCCCACTGGAGCCTCTCTCTGTGTGTGTGTGTAGACCGAGGCCGTGTCTCCTGGTTTGATTTCGCACCTCTTGCTCTGTGGCGACGCATCACAGGGCTCCGTATTTATAGCGCTGCTCGAGAGGGGCCAAACAAAAGAAGCCCCTCTATTCATAACGGTCTTGTTAGGATGACGCCCCCATTATCTAGAGCGGTGTGCTTTGACTGTCCCATTGACCAAAGGAGCATCTATTCATATTCATTGTAACGACACCATGGGGAGACACTTCAGCTCAGGAGCCTCTGAAAGTTTGCAAATACTTCTCCGCGCTTAAGAAACGATGCCGCGGGTCGCTTACAATGCACCTTGCATCGTTTCTCGTCACAGATATGCAGTTGAATATATCTATACGCTGTATGCAGGCTGCATCGAGTTTATTGGTATATGCATCACAGAATACTAAATGGAGTATTATCAATTTCGTTAAAAACCAAACATTATTACAACTAATAATAATAGAAATATCTGATTCTTGAAGTTGAGCCTTATTCTTGTAAACCACAAATTCACATTAAAAGAAGTCTTGTGCAGAGCTATTTTAAATCGATACATACAGAATTCAGGTGATATAGTAATTATTAACACTCTAATCTTTAGAATAGTAACTCATTTTATTCATTCTTTACCTTGACTTATATTGTTACCTTGATTATAACTGCATATCTCTCATTGCATAAAGAACAATGAGATTTATTAACAATGAGAACACGCTTTACAGATACAGTTTTTGACTTAATATGAAATTACTGGTTAATAAAACTGATTTGAAAATATAAAACAAAGATGTTGCTATTGATGCAAATGTTTTTAATGTTTGAACATTATTATTATTATTTGCAAATAATAATATGAAACAATTTAGATTGTGGATGACATATTTCTCTTGGGGTGAAATTTAATGCTGTCAAATGAAATATATATTTTGTTAATTTCATAAATAGTTTTTTTTAAGCCCCTTTCCCTGGTATAAAATAGCTCAATTGCTTTGGCGTGTTTATTTATATTTCAACATGTTACAGAAACAAAGTCAAGGTAAAGAATGAATAAAATTAGTTACTATTCTAAACATTATAATGTTATTAATTAATATATCTCCTGACATGAACGAAAACAGAATTCTGTATGCATCAATTTAAAACTTACCTCTATCTGGCAAGATGCTGTAAATTTATTATGATATAAAAAAGCAGACAATATGTACAGATATTGCTCGTGCATTAACAAAATTGCTAAGTATATCAACAGCATTATAATGATTCTTATTAACAAATACATATATTTCATTATTATATGAAAATATGCCTATACTGATTTATGCTTACTTTGAGAAATGTTTAATTCCGAGATCTTTTGATTGAATTTGTCATCACTTGTTATGTATTACAAATATAGCAAATATAATTAATACGTTGGGTAACTATGAAATATGTTTATCTTTACGACATATAAATGATTGTCTTATTGGCCGATGATGCACACTTGCTATCACAACCTCTCATGTCACAGACTTTACATCTGAATAAGTAACTAGAGGAGTGGAATCCATACTGAGATTTGATTTGTTATGATATTGTTGCAGTCTAAAAGTCTTAAAGGGGTTTGTTAATATGAACCAAATGTCATAATACATAATGCATAATAAGATGCCGTTTTGTATGATATACTGTCTCATAATTATGGAAATGATCTAGATTTCTGTGTAGAACGTGAGATTAAAATCAGGGTAACCATCAGAACAGGTAATAAAAATGACAGCAAGTATGATGAGAGATGAAAACTGTCCCACGGTATTCTGAAATAGGTACAAGTTCCCGATTTTGTGTATGCAGAGAGAAAAAAAAGAGTCTTCCCTCTGGTAGTCTCACTGGTTTTCCACAGCAATACAATCCCCACATAAAAAGAGTGAAAACATGAATTCACCGCAGCATAGAGGAAGCTGAAAGGAAAGCGTTTCTCATAAAGGTGCTGCAATGCAAAGAAAAGCTCGGGGCTGCTTTACTCTCTCTTGGTGGCATTTGAAAGTGTAAAGCTTTGAATACCAATTGCTTGAACTGGACATATGTGAATCCTTTTTAATCCTACTAATCCTGTCTCCAAGTGTTTCTTTGTCGGTGGGGGCGACCACATAGATCCAAGTGAAAGTGTTCCTAATCCGGCCAATGTGGAAAAATGTCTCAGTGTGTGAGCGGAGGGGAGAGGGAAGATGTGGCCGTTACGGGGATGTAGAGTGGTGGGGGGTCCCATTTACTCTCTGCTGCTCCGAGAAGGAAACCCAAACAGCAGGACCCCCTTCACACACAGCCCAACCCTCCCACGCTCTGCTGACGATCCCAGAACCGAGCCGAGGGCGGCGGTACGGTCTCCGTGGGCAGAGCTGGAGTGTCCGACTCATTGTTAAGGCTCTTTATAACAGCCGTATTCGTGCTGTTCCCCACATGGCTCCTGCTCTTGTAACGCTCATGACGGCATGCATGCATTGCATGAGGTATGCATAGACATGTCAAGGCATTTCAAATTCTACAGTGGCTCCGAAAACGATATAAATACACACTTAAAAAATGTGTATCAATTCCATTGCATTAGATAATGAAATTTCCACCCAAGTAGTATCTGCAAACAAATGAGGCTAGAGGTTTTCCAAGATCTTTTTCTGGGCCATTTCTGCACTGGCAGTAAGTCATTTTACGTAGAGCTACAGTCAGACCAGAATTCATTCAGACACCTTCAACATTTCTCACATTATCACAGTTGTGATGGAATTTGTAAATCTTCAATACATTTAGTAAGCAATAAGATCTGAGCAATCAGTAAGACTTTCAGTCTTCACAATTATTTTATTCTTTATTGATTAGAAAATCCACAACGCAGTTTATTCGCTATAGTTTAGAAAATGGTAATACTGTATATATATATATATATATATATATATAATATTTTTGGCTATTGCTACAAATATACCTGTGCTACCTATGACTGCTTTTTAGCTCCAGGGTCACATATGTGTGTATACTGTGTATATTTATTATGTATCTATAAATACAAACACATGCATGTACATATTTAAGAAAAATGTGTTCTGTTTATATACTAAATATATTTATATATAATATAAAATATAAGAATATAAATATATAAATGCATATACATGTAAATATTTTCTAAATATATACATCCATGTGTGTGTATGCATAATAAATATACACAGAACACACACATATATTATGTAAACAAAAACTTATTTTGGATGAGATTAATCGCGATTAATCGTTTGACACACACTCTTAAAAATAAAGGTACTTCACGATGCCATTGAAGACCCTTTTTTGTCTAATTGGTTCCATAAAGAACCGTTTACATCTTAAGAACCTTTCTGTTTGACATATAACAAAATAATATGTATGCACTATTCATATTTTACCTATATGATAGGCCATTATGTAGTTCTGTTTTGTTCAGCAACTCACACAGGTTTGGAACAATAAGTAAATGACGACATAATGTTCATTTTTGGGTGAACTATCCATTTAACGGCATTTTTATAAGCCAGTTGAAGTAGAGCTATCCTTTTTACTCATGGGAACCAATTTAGACAAATCAAATGTGGGTTTAAAAAAGAACATTTTCAGATGAATGTACTTGGTTTGAATTTTTTCAGAACTGGAAAAAAAGTTTTGCTCTTTTTTGTGACGATGCCATAGGGTTGCTGAAAGAAAGATATCAATGAATCTTTGAATCCCTTGATTCTATATTCTCTTATCTTACAAGTAAACAAACGTTGACATTCGAGAAATCTAATTATCATTGCGATCAAACGATAAAAGCTCACTAATTAAAGAGCTTGTAAGAAGCAGCACAATGAATGTGAGGTTTCTAATTAATATTTTCAGGGTTATTTTCCTCAAAGAGGACATTTGCATTCATTAGGCAAAATCAGAGGAATTAACATTTCAGTGCAAACACATACCTTTATGTTCCTCTTTAAATTGAGAAGTGTGAATAACTACTTCTGCAACAAGTAGTTTACTTTCTAAAGTGGTCATTCGGTGTCTCAGAAACATCTTTGAAAGATTGGCCACGCTGGTAAAGGATCCAGTAAATACCAAATAAATAACTCTTTGCAACATGGTTTGGTCCAAAACGCTCTATGTTTATTCAATAAATGCTTTATCAGACAGGCTTGCATATTGCTGTAGCGCATGTGCAATAAGATAATCCAACATTACTTAAAGATGTGTAATGTTTAAATATATTTAGTTTAAATATGTAGAGACAGCTACGCATAAGACATTTCTGTTTATTCCCCATGTCTAAAATGACTGTATCCATATGTACAAGTCATTGGTGTATGGTGAGGAGTTTTTGCCACAAGGTCTGCATTTACAGTCACAGCAGAGGTTTCTGCAGACCAGTCAAGTTCTTCCACACTGACTCAATCAATCATTTCTTTTTGAACCTTGCCTTATGCACAGAGGCATTGTCATGTTAGAATAGAAAAGGGTCCTGTCCAAACAGTTGCTATTAAAATTAGAAGCACACAATTCCCTAGAATATCATTATATGCTTAAACATTAAGGTTTGTACTCATGGAAATTACTAAAGTGACTAACCTGTTCATTAGAAGGGGGCGTCCCAATACTTTTGTCCATATGGTGTATGTTGACATTATATATGTAAAGATAAAAGATAGTGACCTTAAACATTAAGATGATTAACAAATATTAGCATGCAGAATTTTTGAATATTTGTTGTTTTCATAAACTTGCAAATATGAATTAAATACATATGGCTAAAATAGTATGGTCGCTACATATAATATCATATACAAATGAACTATTAATTATGTAAATACATATTATGGACATATGTACATATATACATTTTTCTATAGGTATTTTACATATGTTGCAAACATATGTCTTCATATATCAAGAGAATTGATATATGTGACATTTAATAATATCACCATATGCAGAAGGTAACATACATGGCAATATTATTAACAATATATGCCATTTTGAAATGGAATGAATGCAGAAATAAATTGAAAGCTTTCCATGTCAGAGAAGGTGGAGACCCAGAGAATCCCCACCTGTTACATAATGGACCCATGGCACTTCGTTTAACAGTCAGCTCAATCAAAGATTTCCAGGAAAGTTATTTCGAAGCAACAAAACAAACTCCAAAACCATTTTGTTTAAAACTATGTCACTCCTGTTCGTTCTTCGATTTCACTTGAATATATCAGGGCCTTAAAGGGTTAGTTCACCCCAAAATGAAAATGTTGTCATTAATTACTCACCCTCATGTCGTTCCAAACCCGTAAGACCTTCGTTCATCTTCAGAACACAAATTAAGATATTTTTGATGGAATCGGAGAGCTCTCTGACCCTCCCATAGACAGCAACGCAACTGAAATGTTCCCAAGTCCAGAAACGTATAGCAAGGAGTGGGAGGGTCACAACTTTATGAGGGCTTGCCTAAATGCGCCCCTGGATTGTCTCCCATTAGAGCGTCCCTCCCACCCATCAACAATGCCCAACAAGATCCCAGAGCCAAACCAAGACTGTGACGGATTCCTAAACCTTGGAGATTCCTGGCTGCTACTTATTTCAATTAGGCAAAAGAGGTAGGGCCTTGTCCCATATGGAGAAACTGAAGATGATCTGCAGTCTTGTGGACTGTACACTCTCAGGGAAGGAAAAAAAGATACAAAAATTTTACTTTTAGGGGTACGACTGCTTGTCACTGAGGCAGCACTCACAAAGGGACATCTCCGTACCTTATCTTCCCCTAAAACAGGGGTGTCTAAACCTGCTCCTACCTTGCAGAATTTAGCTCCAGCTCTAAGTAAACACAGCTGATCCAGCTAATCAAGTTTTTCAGGATTACTAGAAACAGGTTGGAGCTAAATTCTGCAGGACGCTGGCCCTCCAGGAGCTGGCCCTCCAGGAGCAGGATAATATAAAATATAATAATATAAATATATAAATTTTAAACAAAAACTTTTTTTTTCGATGCGATTAATCACGTTTAATCATTTGACAGCACTACTTAATATCCTAATGATTTTTGACATAAAAGAAAAATCGATCATTTTGATCCATAAAGTGTTTGGTTGGCTATTGCTACAAATTAACCTATGCGACTTGAGACTGGTTTTGTGCTCCAGAGTCACATATATTATTTCTATGGGCTTTTTGTGCCTTTATTCGGACAGGACAGTAGAGAGCAGACAGGGAATCATTGGGTAGAGACTAGAGAGAGGGGGGAACGGGATTGGCAAAGGACCACGAGGCAGGATTCGAACTCGGGTCGCTGCTGTATGTCAGCGTGCCAAACACGAGGCTATTGGTGCCGACACAAAGCTGTCCCTTTGAGGGTTAAAGACATGGGACTGTATTGTAGAACGATTACAGAATGCTTTTGGCAATTATATTTTAGCTTCAACATTCATAACTGAAACAATTTGTTACCCTGGACCACAAAACCAGTCATAAGGGTCCATTTTCTGAAATTTAGATTGATACATCTTCTGAAAGCTGAATGAATAAGCTAAAATAAATAAGTTTTGATATATTTACAGTAGGAAATTTACAAAATATCTTTATGGAACATGATCTTTACTTAATATCCTCATGATTTTTGGCATAAAAGAAAAATCAATCATTTTGACCCATTCAATGTATTTTTGGCTATTTCTACAGGGTCACATTTGTGTTCAGTTGTTAAGAATGCTATGATGAACAAACGAATCAGAAACTTTTGTTGGTCACATATTTTCTGCAATAATCCAAAACGAAAAGAAAAATCCTCTTGTTTTTGTTGAGGAAACTGTGTGATGCTAACATCAGAATAGCGTACAAAATCCCTGCAGTGCACTGTTATACAAATATATTTCTTCTCAAAGAAGTTGGGGGTAAGTTTTCATGTTTGTCACAATCTATGATGGCTTTCATTAATGCAGGTCATTTTGGCATAATGTAAAACATTCACACTACACTTTGGTCAGACTGTACGAGCGGACCAACAGAACTTTCCATTGATTTCATAACTCATTTCCAGTCTATAAAGAGACCGATTAGAATGCTGATGTTTGTGGCCGGTCTGATTTTATAGGGAGTAAAAAAAAGAACACACACACACACACACACATATTCATTGTGCAATGAACACAACATATACAAATGCTGAGTTTGTCAGCCAGATCCAAAATAGCTGCAATTAAACCAAACAATACAACAGTCAGAATCAACAAGGATAAACAGAACACATCTTGCCAAGTAAGCATAAAATGGAGAATTTAGTCTCCGTCAGATCTTGTTTTCTGTTTCACTAGGACTACAAATACTGACTATGTGAGTGACTTCAGCAAAAGTTTGGCCAACAACAGCAGGAGAAGAGAATGGCAGTTTAATACGTAATGTACACAATATGATTATGCCATGTAGCGATGTATTTAATTCGCCAACAGTCCGAATAGCTTTTTTTCCCATATTTTTATCTGTTCGCATTTAAAATGCTAATGCCCACTTTATTACATGCTCTATCAAATGCAAATGTTTTGTTTTACTGCGGCAAAGTTGGGCTGACAAAGGCATTAGCATATCTTATGCCTTTCTCCTTAGCATGCGCTGGCGCATCGAGAGGCGTGAAAATGCTATAAATTACATTAACAGACGCATTAGATAAACAAGCCGAAACGATGCCGCCGTTAAGACCTGCAGTGAGGTTGCTTGGGCAAATGAAGGTGTCTGGCTTTGCTAGCATATGGCGCACCAATTTTATCAAATCAACACCGTCTGAACATTAGCTGGAAGCGTCAGGCGAGCCTGGAACAGTCTAATAGTCATCATTTTAATAACAGTTTATGACAATGGATGATTTAGAAACTTCAAGAAGCCTAAAAACAACTTTTAATTGCTAGTTTTGATAGATGCACCTATTGGAATTTTATATTAGAATGATTTCTGAAGGATCATGTGACAAAAATTAGCTAAAAATTCAGCTTTGATCACCGCAATCAATTACATTTTAACATATATTCACATAGAAAACATTTATTTTACCCTGTAGTTTAATTTGATAATATTATTGTTTTTACTGTGTTTTTGAGACTTTTTTCAACATTAAAAATCTTAGTTATTGCAAAATTTTGGGGGGAAAAAATATTAATTTTATAAAACGGCTGAAACAGAGGCAGTTGCAAGTTATTTAGACTTGACTTACCTGTTGAAATAAATGTTAATTTATTATTATTATTATTATTATTATTATAAGTAGTAGTAGTAATAGTATTCAACAAAGCACACTGGTACAAAGCAAAACTGTATGACCACCAACACTGATCTTTTATTTGCCCCACTGTATATATATATATATATATATACAGTATATTATTATAATTTTTTTTCTTCAGTTAAAATTTTTAAATAAATATTCAATTATTAACATGTCAAATATTTAAGTTTAAAATATATTACAATAGTACACAGTTATTTTAAACTGTAATTCTATTTTACAATATGACCTACTGTTTTACTGTATTTTTGATCAAATAAATGCAGCCTTGATGAGCAGAAGAGACTTCTTTAAAAAATCGTAACTATTTCAAACTTTTGAGTGATACTGTGATCAGTACGATAAAAAATATTGTTCCTATGATACAATTAATATTATTATCATCATCATTAACAAATTTAGCAAAGCACTTTGATACAAAACAGCAATACTGTCTGACTAACAACACTTTTTTTTCTAACAACAAAACTTTTTTTGGAATTAGAAAGGCTTTTTAAATTTTAAATAAATATCCAATTACAAACATGTCAATATTTCATGGGCCATATTTCTCATGTAATATAAAACTTGCTCACAAGCCATGGTGATGTTTTGTGTTTTCAGTTGATTCCTTTCAGTGAATTGGTCAAAATTACTCATTATTGAAACTGAATCAAAATGTAAAATGACTTATCCAGTAAACAGGCAGAAAGTCACTGGTCAAAAAGAGTGAGAACACATCACAACAGATCGTTTTTCACTCTCCACATTCTCCACATCACACACCTTTCTGAACGCAGCACTGATGGAGACACAGGTTAAGAGCTGCTGCTGGACAATCTTCACCAGACGAAGACGCACGGAGGCTTTACGGAGGCCTGAACATCCTCAGTCCCACTTCACACCCATCGTGAGCTGTAAGAAAGCCTCAGCCCCAAACAGATGGCCTGCAGTCTCTGAGGACACGAGGCTACATGGACAGCTCTGGCTCTTCTGGAGGGAGGGCTGATGGAGAGGCATATGGCTGCAGTCCTGTCCCCTGCTGACTGCTTGTCAGCTCGGCACACACACACTCACTCACTCACTCACTCACTCACTCACACACACACACACACACACACACACACACACACACACACACACATGTTGGTTTTTATGGTTTATGAGGACTCTCCATAGATGTAATGGTTTTTATACTGTTCAAACCATATATTATATTGCCCTACACCAACCCTATCCCTAAACCTACCCCTCACAGGAGACTTGCAAACTTCACTCACTCACTCACTCACTCACTCACTCACTCACTCACTCACTCACTCACTCACTCACTCACTCACTCACTCACTCACTCACTCACTCACTCACTCACTCACACACACACAGGACACACACAGCGCTGCTGTAGTGGCTGGCAGATTGCAGCACAGGACCCCCCACCCCCCGTACCTCCCCATCTGCACCTAAAGACCCGCATGCCCCGACAATGAGGTGGCCATGTCCCTGCCTGCACATGAGCAGAGGGGGCCAAGAACACAGAGGAGGGGGGAACACATTAACAAGCTATAATCTCAAATGCCTTATCCATAATGCATTGTCTGGGCCAATTTACATGGTGTGGAAACCTTCGGGGAGAAAGGGCCATCCATCACATTACTTTATTAGCTTTCCAGCCCGTCTCGCACAGTCCAGCCTTTCCCTTTTCTGTTTTTTTAGGTCCTGTTTTGTCATGCTTGTTGTACCGAGCACAACTGGCCCCATAAAGAACTCTAAACAGCTTAATTGTGAGGTTGTAAAAAGATAAATAAATTGCATGTACAGGACAGAGCGAGTACGACACATAATATATGCAGACGTAAATGCTTCTAGCTGTGCAAGCTCAATTCGGTTTGCATTTCAAAATGTGTCAAAAAGCAAGTACAGTAAGTTTTATTTTTCAGGCAGTTTTTTTCTGCTCATACTTTATTTTAAGGTCTATTTCTCAATATTAACTACAACTTGTGCCTCCATTAACTCCTAATTACTGCTTATTAATAGTTAGTAATCTAGTTGTTAAGTTTAGGACTGAGGGATCTAAAATATGGACATGCAAAGTATGTGCTTTATAAGTACTAATAAACAGCCAATATGCTAGTAATATGCATGCTAATAAGCAACTAGTTAATAATGAGAATTGCTCCCTAAACTAAAGTGTTACAGTTTTTCTAAAGAGGATCGCACTGCTAATTTCTTGGGATCAGGAAATTAAGATTTGCGATTATGGTCAATTTGAGCACGTTTTGATTATGAATGCACCATATAAATATACAATAATAAACTGTTTCCTTGTGTTAAACATCGCATTAAGAACATCTATCGTTCATTCATTTCTGCGCATGTGCAAGCAAAAGTAATTGAGTGCTGTGAAACACAAGCTTTTGTGAAAGTTCAGTCTGTTTTCCAGGCTCTGTTAAACAAATTGCACGTATGGGACAGAATAGAGGAGCTGTACAGTAAAATGAATGCTGAGGTTCAAGCCAAATCTTTCTCAACAAGTGCAGCCCGAATGAATTCCCCCATGAATCAATCAAATCAGCTCCAATTATGAGTTGGGGTGTCTGGTGGGGTCAATGGAAGGCTTGTTACCGTGAACCTGCGATCATGCTTAGACTACTAAACAGTGCTGTTGTGAGGGTCTGTGACAGATGAGAGCGTCTAATTACCTTCGAGTTCTGTCACTTCAGTTATTCTGAAAGAACTACGCTACATTCCCAACACAAATACTACACGTCAGGATTATTCTGACAATCACATTTTGGTAACAATAGAGATAAAAAAACAGTGTGTGTGTGTGTGTGTGTGTGTGTGTGTGTGAGAGAGTGTGTGTGTGCGTGCGTGTGTGTGTGTGTGAAATTATATATACTTTACTTCAAAGTGCTTCACTGAGTGGATAATACAGAGTGGATCAAGCAGTGTCCCAGTGTATTATATTTGAATAACGGTTAAGTAGGAGTCTTTCTGGTGATTTGCCATGGGCAGTGTTTAATACTATGTTCCAAATATGACATTTAATTGTAAATGTAACCAGTAAAATGCATTATAATAATAAAACCTAAAAGTTATTTATATTTATTCATTTAGAAAATTTTCATTTGCTTTTAATATATTTCAAGACTCAATTCTATTTCAAAATGTACAATAATTATATTATAATGTATAATTACTGCAGATTATTATTATTATTATAATTATTATCTTAAGAACTCATTTATGCAACATAGTCTTAACCATGTAGACTGAACTGAAAGGTTATAAACTGCATTTTTATGATTTTATTCCCCCATTAAAACCTTTCTTCTTTTGGAACACAAAACGAGATGTTGGGCCGAGTCTTAGCGACTGAGAACCTCCGTCACAATTCAGTTTCATTCAGTTTTTAAGAAACATTTATTAAAGTCTTTCCCAATGTAAATATTACAAAATATACCTGATTATTCTGTGTTATTTACTTGATTATTATTTACACTTTTTAAAATGGAACTTTCCTTCTATAAACGAAAAAAATCTTCATGAAATTTTAATTTCAGTAACTTATATATTTTATAAATCGTTATTTTTAATATATGACCTAAATAAAGATATTATCTGATGATATAAAAATTCAAATGCAAGTACAATAAAGTATCTTATTATTGCATTTGCTTTTGTATTAACACAAGACTATAAATCAGTGAATTATAATTCAATAAAAAAGTCTGACAACCTTTAATCCACAATGTAATAAAACTGGAGAAACACCATGCCAGTTTTCACTCCTGCTGTTGGACTGTCCTCATATAAACTTTCCTGACAACTTTTAAAATATGTCTGCATCTTTCACTGTTGATCGGACCATTATGTTTGTCATCAGACCATTTTCTCTCTCTTTTTGTCTTGAATTATATTTCTCGACCTCAAAGGACTTCCGATTATGACAACAGTTTCTTTGAAAAAGTACCACCATTATATTCTGTATGAGACCATCATAATAATCATCATGATTTTTCACAGTGCCGGCACGTGAAAAACAAAGCTGACGTCTGGAGCTGGAGACAGCAGCCCACCATGGGCCTAAACCCACAAAAGTGCCAGTTTGTTTAATTGTCGCGCATGTATCTCCACTGGCACGCCAAGCATCTCCAAACACCTCCCTAACTCATTACCGCCCCCACAACCCAGACTTTACCCACAATCCATCTCAGCAGTGAGGACAGCACACATCGTGCCGGCAGCCACTGAGAAAGAGGTTTATAATTGTAATCATATATGTAGAGACGCTGCATTTGTGCCATACTGTACGATTAGTAAGACAAATAAGTAATAATTTGCTAATGACAACATTATGTTGAGTCAGTTTAGGGGCAATTAAAGTGAGTGATATTTACATATGCCTAATGAATCACCGTGCAGTGGCAGCTTCAGGAAGCCTCATGAATATTCATCCATGCATCCGCTGCAGTTTATAAACTGAATTATGGTTGATTTGCCCTTTTAAAAAATGAACATGGGCGCATCTCCCACGAGGAGCGAATGAACAATAAAGGCTGATTATAAAAATGTTTTAGTGGTGAACTGCCGGTGAGGAGACCAAAGGCTGATTTTTATAGACTTCCCAGGCATTCGTGCAAAAAAAAAACCAGGAGAATAAATAAAAGCCATGCGTTGGAAGCACTGGAGCAATCTGTGGTCCCCCACCCCCATTCAACTGGTTGGCACCCATTAGTGAGGTCAACTATATCAGCGAGGGTTCCCCAGCAATCAGCTCAAAACACAGCCTTAATTTGTCATTTTTCATCCGAACGCCTAGTCTTTCAGCAGGTGCGCTGTTGTTTGATATCCATACGCTGCATGTTTTAAGATGCAAAACAAGGCGCGTTCGCAGGGGGAGACACAGCAATTGTCTGATTTTTCCCCGCAAGTTTTGCATTTGTTAATTGGTCGCTATATTAATTGCGTTTTGAGTTGGGAAATGCAATTCCCTGGGTAGATTATTAATTGTAAATGGCAACATCTGCCGTCATGAGAGTGATTTGATTCTGCCCACTCTGAACTTTTGACCCTCATCCATATAGCAAGTTCCTGTGTACTTTATGCTCTGGTGATCAATAAGTATTTTGAACGTTTGGTGAAATTTGGTTTTAGTGTTTTAGCGATCAAATGTGTAACGTCAGTCACGAGTTCATTTCAAACACAAGATTCTGTGGCGTCTACTAGAGGAGAATATTCAATATTAAAAACAGTGCTAGTCTTTACCTCTCATGGGCAGCCCATTGGGATCTTTTAAAGGATTTGGGGCTTTTTGGGTTCAGACGCTGTTAAATTCCCTAAAGTCAGACTTCTCAAGGTGATGGAAACCTGCTCTGGAAAAAAACATTGGAAATACAATCTCAAATTCAAAATGTCAAGAAAACATTCTATTTCATTTATATTTTTCTAATTATGCAAAGGTGTAAAATATTTCACTAGAGAGAAATTGCTCTTATAAATGGTTTTAAATATTTGTTTTTGTTTTTGAAGGACTGCAAAAGTCATGTAAAAATGTGGCTAAAGTATAAACACACTTGTTACACACATTCTTTTGCGTGCTCTAAAAATAAACACACACACACACAAATCGTGTAACTATTATCAGTATTTTGAACATATATCACTCCAGGGGCCTGTACCATGATGGTGGATGAACAAATTCAGAGTTACAGGATTAGTTTCGAGTTGACAAAACCAAACCACTCCAGTCCAGCTTTATTGGTACCATGATGCTGATCATCAGCTTTCTTTGTCAACTCAGGCTTTGATCCTGAGTTTGTGGAGCGCATGCACATGAATGTGTGACATCAGTGGCGAACAACCAATCACAACACAGAGCAAGTGTGATTCACTTCTCGCGATCGAGCCAGCGAGATTCAAAACTCTTTTGTTAATGTTTAAGAGATTAAAGAATATGAGGAATTTAAAATAGTATCTTGCTAAGGTCACGTGTAGCCATTTTTAAAGTGTTACCTATTGATTCTACCACTTATTCATATTACATATGATCTATATATTATAGTGCTGTCAAACGATTAATCGCGATTAATCGCTTCCAAAATACGTTTTTTGTTTATAGACTGTACAGTATGCGTGTGTTCTTTGTTTATTTATCATGTATATATAAATACACACACATACATGTATATATTTAAGAAACATATTTTATGTTTATTTATTAAATATATTTATATATAACATCAATTATATGAATATAAATATATACATGTAAATACATGCATGTGTGTGTATTTATATATACATGATAAATAAACACAGAACACACACATATATTCTGTAAACAAAAACCTTTATTTTGGATGTGATTAATCGCGATTAATCGTTTGACAGCACTAATATATGCATTTAAAATAAATGCTTTATAATAATTGTTAAGCTAAAAGTGCTTATAATAATATCAATCATATGTAAATCGTAATTATCATTAAAGCCAGACAATTTTGACAATTACTTTATAGTGACCTTTAATTTGTAGGAAGACCCTTTTTTTTGCGTCAGACATGTGTCACTTTGCTCACATCTGATTGGTCCAACTTCAGTTTGAGATTTCTTACCCAGAACATAACCTGCCCTGGAGCAGGTTAGCCGTGGAGTGTAAGTTACTAAGTTGGAAACGAACGCAGCTAAAAGCCAAGCCACTTTCATGGTACCTAAAAGCCAAGCTTGGTGCAAACTAAACTGAAACTTACCTGGCTAGCCAGCTAATCCGGCTTCATGGTACAGGCCCCAGGCCTGCATTTCCCAAAAGCATCGTAAGCTTTTAAGTACATCAGAACTATGATCAACTTAGGCTTACGATGCTTTTGAGAAACGCTGCGCAGGTTATTATGATCAGATATCCTAAGCAAGACTTTCACTGACCTCACATCTGACAAACCACCATCTGCTTTGAGTTTCCAGTTCAGAGCAGTCAGAGAAGAGAAATCCAGCGCATCACATAGAGCATTGCTGACACCTGGTGGCTCAAAGCACTGAGCTCCTCCATTAGCCATTAGGTGCACCAAGCAATTTTTCCCCCCACTATATAAAAGCTGTTTTACAGGTAAAGAAAAGTTGAAAACTTATGAAGAAAAAGGTTGAAGCGATGTGAAGCATAAGTAAAATAATCCAGACATACGATCGAGTAGACTGTTTTATTGTAAATAGGGCGAGTAGTTATCTCTCACTGTATTCATAAACTTTTGGTTTTGTGTGATGACGCATCCATGCTCAGCCAGCCAACATATTAAACAAAAACTGTTCAAAGCCAACAAAACCGACATGCAAAAATAACGCTTAGCTATAGTGAAGTCTATGAACTTACGCTGATTAGTTGAGGTGTGCAGGTGTGTCCAGAGACAGTATTTGCCCCAGGTGTTCAAGTGTGTGTAGAACTCTTCATTACCTGATGGGACACACTACACTAGTAAAAATGCATGAGTTTACTTTTGATTTTCATGTTTACAGAGCTTTATTTTGATTTCCAATACTTTGCATTTTAAAATAAACTTCTAAATGTCTGTTCATTTAATTGTCTGTAGTCTTTATAACAGATTACACAATGTAGTAATTGTGGCGCTTCTAATTAAGTGATATAAAGCAGTTGCAAATGTTGTACAAAATGCGCATACTAATCTTTGCATGCAATAAAATGTGCAACACTTTATGTTTTACTACCAAACAAAGTCTCAGGATTTGTTTCCACAGCACGATGCATGATGGGATACGCTTGTGCTTTAAGGGCACTGGGTTTTGGCATTTATGAGACCTGGGACAGTCTTGCGCACTTACTTCCTGCATGCACACGCTCTCAAGTGGCCAAGACTGCAAGGGTGGGTAATTGGACCCAGATACTTCTGAAGTTTCCTTTGTCCTTTGACTTGTGTTTTTGACCTGTGACATACTAACACTCCCAGAACAGGTAGGCACTGAATTGACCCAAAAACTGACCACAGTGAATAACTTTCTTAATATCTTTAAAAGAGCCACACAATGAAGTCAAATTCTAGTGCATTGCAGTATCTCTTTGGACCCCAAAGCTTTTTTACCGGTTGAAATAACGTTTAATAAGCAGTATATTTGGTGCCTGAATAGAAATTTTACGAAATCTCTTCATACAGAATATACATTCTCTCTTTTCTTTTGGCTGCTCCCGTAATGAGTGAATTTTACACAGGATGGTCCTTCCTGACGCAATTAGTCACTATGTTATGTCACTATCATACTATTATGAGTAGCTAAAAATTTGTGACATGACATGGTATGTTTTTGACAACATTTAAAAAACTCTATCTACATTTTCGCATTAATTACAAAATAGGCTACATGAAATTCACTGCAGTTTCCATGTGAAATGAACACTAGAAGCGGTGGAACACCAACAACTTTTATTCCTTTTCACACAAATGATTGGCTTTCCTGATCTATTAAATTTGCTCAGTAGCTCACCTGGTGCAGCGATGCACTTGTGATGCAGAATGCTTAGATACGAGCAAAAGACATGTAGAGACAAGCTAAAACAGCATGTTTGCTGCAGCAAATGCGTTCTTATCTCAAGTTTGCTTTTGCTTTTTTTGAACAGAAATTAAGAGACTACCTCTCTGTCTAAGCGGAACAGATTCTGCAGGGTGGTAGAATGTTTAACAACAGCATCACACAATTCTTTGCCATTTTTTATTTATATAAATACATAAAAAAAATCAATAGTATTCTATTTTATTTATTGTAAATACAAACATCTTAAGAGAATTAAATCCTCAGTAAAACAGCAGCGCATGTGCAAAGCCCACATTACAAACCTCAGAGAATGAACTTGTTCTTGTTCAGTATTATTATCATTTGTGATTCTGAACGATTTTGATGTTTGCAATGTATGCAATAAGTATAATGTAATTGTATACATTAAGCATATCCATTCTTAATTATGCACGGCAGCTATTTGTGTTATAGTGACTACAATGAAGCTTTTAAATTCCTGGGGGGAAAAAAAAAAACGCCTCTCAGTACAGAAAAGTGAAAAATATCCTGGACATTTCCAAAAGCCCATTGCGAGACATAAAAATGTTCGGGAAGGACATCATTCCGCTGCGGTCCACGTTGGTTTGGACTGTGTAGGACTTCAGCTCTGTTTTCCCGGTCAGCACAGAGGTATGAATGACAGCGATCCTCGCCTCCTCGTGGAACGGGGCATCCCTGTCCTTGCCTATGATAATTTTATAGCTCTGTCCAGGCTTCCAGAAGGGATAGGTGACCGTTAGAGTCTCCAAGCGCTGCACTGTGAAGTACTCAAACGGGACGGGCTGCTCGGCGGCGGGCTTGCACTGGATCAGCGACAGGTGCTGCACCTCAGAGTTGTTCAGCAGGAGGGCCACGTTAAGAGGCGAGCTGTACCACACCGTCAGATTCTTTCTGTGAACCGGGCTGGGACTCTCGGCCCTGTGCAGGACAGATGATTGATCCTTGCAGTTGCTGAACTCGCTGGAGTTCATCTTCTCACAGAAGGTCAGATCCTGGGCACATGTGCACATGTACACGCTGCGCTCGGTCACGTAGGCCACCTTGAATTCAGAGCGCAGGAAGGCAGGCGCAGCGAGCCACAGTATGCAGCACAGCACTGCAAAGCTCAGCGGACTGCACAGGATCATCGGGATTCCTTTGAGACCTGCGTGTGCAAGAAATAAGAATAAATTATTGTTCAGCTTCGATACCTGGTCAGCTGCCTTGTGTCTGCAGACAGCATCCTAACTGAAATGAAACCTCATTAGTGACGATTTGCATCGCTCTTCTTACAGCCTGCATTGCGTACCGCTCAATGTTTATTTCAGGTCTTTGAAAAGGCTGAAGTAACTCTGAATGGGTAGTATATAGCATGCTTCAGGGATGACAAGGTTGTAGGCCAAAACCCAGAAACGAGGTCGCAATTGAGCATTTTCAGTTCCATCGTCCCGAAGTCAGTGGGTGTTTTTGAGTGGATTTTGGTTAAATGCATGAAATAAGGTCTGTGGTTAATGCTTAAAATATATTGTCTTTTTTAAAGCTTTACTTGTCTTGGAAAAGGCGATTGTTAACAAGTGGCTAAATGGGAATACAGAATCTATCGGCCCTGCTGAAAAAAACAATAGAAACCATCACCAAAATTCTTAATGCAGACATTACAAACCATCAACTATTATCCATTAAAACCATTATAAATGGTTTCTGTAGTGTGTTTTGGGACATATTGCATTAGGATTTAGTGGTTTGAACAAGCCAGCAATAGAAGGTGACAAATTACCAGTAGAGACCAACAGAGACCATTACAGTTTCCATTAAAACCAATCCGATGTAAAAAGTTTGTAAAAGATTACCATGATGAACAAAAACGTGTAAGAATCAGAAACTTTTTTGGTGGCAGAGTGTAATAATCCAAAAGCTAATGGATAAATCGAGTTGGATTTTGTCAAGGGAGTTATAGGGAATTGTTCTACAAAAATACGTCATCAATGCAGCGTCCTATTTGGTGCCTGACAAAACCACTGCAAAATCGCATAATGAAATCTAAAACATTGGGTAAAATGGTTCATTTTGAATTAGACTGAACTATTTTATTGATTTACTGAATTAATTTACTAAATTAATTCTATTTACGACAGTAGTATAGTTCTCTGTCCCTCCGTTATCTTGGGTGATTATCCCTGAGCTTGTTGCTATTCATTTCTATAAAGGATACTTTGTCTTTAAAAAGGATTTGTCTTAATATGCCTAGAAACCAGCATAATCGTTCTATCTTTTGGAACAGCCCAGAGTGTGCCTTAAAATGCAGGCCAGATTTCAGAACAGAGCCAGTCTCCTTGTAAGTGAAAGAGCTGCGACCCACCAGTATGTTTCAGTGATGCGTGAACAGGAGCGCCACTGTGCTGGTTAGTCCGCCAATGCGAGATGTAGAGAGGCCAATAAACCAGGCTCGGTCCTCTGACAGTCTGTGGTTCGGCCCACTTTGAGCAGTGCCATGGTTTTACGGGACAGTTTGAGCCGTCGTCTCAGCTGGCTGAAAGAACAACATTGTCCAGAGAAACACGGTGAACATGGTCTGACAACATAAAATGGTTCAGAGCGCCACAATGAAACGCTCGTCTACCACGGGAAGTGTGAAGGTTTGGATTTTATGAGCTAGACACTCACTAAAATTCCTAAGCAGCAGTTCAGCTGCAGTACTGTTGTTTGAATTGGAAGTCTACTTCCTCCAGAGTCTTAAACTATGCTTGGGTTTCTTATTATGCAACAAAACTGGCCGGAGGTGACGTGCCGTTAGCAACCACTGTTTCTCCTGCTGGTCCAGAACACATGCAGCTGTCCTCCATTTTCTGCCCTGAATAACACCAGGGTGTGTCCACACTTCATCAGCATGTCTGAGCTCGCTCACGATTTACTTTCCATCTCACTTCTCTCACTTCTCGCACAGAGCTCTTGTAAACATGAACCGTGAACTGTTCATTCTCAACTAACATCCCTTTCGATCGTTAAATCCTCTTCCTAGCTTTGAATACAGGGTCTACATAATGGACCAGTTCATAAAGATTCTCCTTCATAAAGAATTCCTGGCAGCTTTGCCTGTGCTGACTCACAGTTTCCTGTAACTGATCAGAGAAAAAAGTCTGTGAGCTGTCTGAGCTGTCAAAAGATAATACCCTGGGCAAAGATTTGTATGTCTTGTTAAAGTGGTTAGACTGTCTTTAGATAAACACTGTCTACATATGGCTCCATTTACAGTAAGTCACATCTAAACAGAAGGAAAAGAAAAGAAAACTTCTCAGCTGCTCTCACTATGCGTTGAAGGGTCTTGCGGCAGGACCCATACCACACAGTGATGCAGCTCATCAGGATGCTCTCGATGCTGCCTCTGTAGTGTGTGTGTGTGTGTGTGTGAGTGCGTGCGTGCGTGAGTGAGTGTTAGTGTATGTGTGTGTGAGTGTGTACGTGTACGCGTTTTTGTGACAAATGAGGACATAAATTTGTATAATGACAAAGGTATCACATAGGTATTACAAGGAGAAGGTGACTTTTCAGGACATTACCCCATGTCCCCACTTTTCAAAACGCTTATAAATCACACAGAATGGAGTGTATTGAAAATCTGAAATAGCAGAAAGTCTCCTGTGAGGGGTAGGTTTAGGGGTAGGGTTGGTGTAGGGCAATAGAATATACGGTCTGTACAGTATAAAAACCATTACGCCTATGGAGAGTCCCCACGAAGATAGCTGACCAGACATGTGTGTGTGTGTGTGTGTGTGTGTGTGTGTTAGGTTGGAGTAAATTGTTGTGTGTTTTAAAGAGTAATTTCTTCTCAAATCAGGCACATGTTACATGTAATTACTATTATAATAACAATAAATTATGCATAATTACATGCAAGTAACCCTGTGCCAAACTCTTAATTTTAACCCTAACCATATAGTAAGTGCATGTAGCTAATTAATATTACTAAGTTGTTAAATGTATAATTACACTGTAACAAGGACACCTTGGAATAAAGTGTAACCACAGCAAGTAATACTAGCCTATGACAAATAACCACACTGTATAGCCCATGTGACAACACTGCGGGCTACTGGATCAGTGTGTAAACTTTCCTTAGCAATAACAGTGACTAAACATGACTTTTAAAAATAACTGACCACACTGAGAAATTATTACAGTGCTGGTCTCCTTACACTATTACACCTCCTCCTTACACCTTCACCGAGCACTCGGGTAAGCTGGCTTTCCTGACAGCTTTTTGCTCGGGGCTATTGAGTTTCTTTGAAATGTTTCCACAAGGTGGAAAGCACCGGGTCTTTTATTTCAGAGTTGCCAGATTCGTTTAAAATCGAAAGATAAAATACAACATTTCACCATGTTAGGAAAATTAATATATTAGAAAATATATATATATTTCACCAATCAAATTTAGAAATGACCTATACAGTTTATAATGTATTAAGGCACGAACCGGTCGCCTTGTTGCTGTGTCAGGCGGAACATTTGGCAGCCCTGTGAGGGGCTCCAGTAGAAGTGAGCGCGCGGAGAGAGAGACGAGAACACAGAGCCCTCTCAGCAAATGCTTTAGGAAACACATCTGAACGCGTTTTAGAAAACAGATTTAAGACAATGTCGAAGGATCTTGTTGTTCAGTTTGGTGTGTTTTACGCCTTACTGTTCCCAGGAGTCTTTGGTTTCGGTGAGTATCATTTTGCTGAAGCCTCTCGCGCTAACGGTGGCGCATCGTTGTGTTATATTGTATCTTTTCATGCGTCCCATTGTGAGCGTCTATGAGAGATGCAGCATGCGTTCACGTAATATTAAAAAAAGATTACAAATATAAAAATAAAATCTCTGCGTTTGTATTATTAGAATGCGTGGATGATAGCAGGCACGGTCGTAGAAATCCTGGAAATTTTACAATTATGATATTTTATCGTCTAGTCTGTTTTTGAGTTCAGTCTACAACAGACATTAGCCTGCTTCAGTTATGAATCCCTTGAGATCCAAACTAGTTGGCATTAGGCTAGAGATCTTCTACTATAGTAACGAGCCTGTGTGCTAACATGAGCTAAAGGTTCATTTCTGCTGTAGTTGTTTTCAGTCTAGCTCGAGCTAATAGACTAGATCCGAGGAAACCAGTGCTAATAGAACAGCATCTTTGCGTCTAGAATCAAAAACAAAGACTGTATTATTCACTGTGTCAGGGCACTTTATGCTAAAAGAAGCTTTACAGCACAAACAACCAGGGTTTACATTGCCAGTATTACACTGATAATATCTACCACACATTACAGTACTGCAGTGTTCCTGGTTTTACTCTACCGTGCTAAATACCAGCAATAAACATGGTAATCATTCAATACCAGTGAATATGAACATTATTTAATTAGCACCACAACGTTTTATAAAAGAAAGTACTTTACAAAAGACACATATTTCTGCTTAAAGGTGCACATATACTGTGAACAAGAAATAAAATCGGCTAAAATAATAAAAAAGCAAGACAATAAAGAGAGAATTATGTTGACTGAGATTTAAGGCCAAATCATTAATGAAACATTATTTCATAATTGTACCTGTATATTATCCTAAAGCTTCTACTAAAAATAAATGAATAACTAAAAACAATGAATCATCCCAGCAGCATGATGAACACTGTAGCAGTATTACAGTAATAATACTACAGTCCTCTGAGGTGAAGTTCTGTTGAATGAGCTGCAAGATGGTGGTGGTGGTTACGTTTGTTTAAATAAAAAAATGAGAGTGAGTTTGTGGTAGTAGGGCCAGTACACTTATCCGGATGCGCGGGCTGATATAAAGCATTGCCGTGGATGACGGTGAATATTAGGGCATATCTGACAGCTGAAAGCCATGACTGAGCAGTCACTCTCAAGTGTTCCAGAGAGCTGTGTGATAAGCGATGATATGTGCTTCTGTAGGAAAAATGTATTTAATTGCCAAATTCCTGGGGAAGAACTGTTCATCTTAAGAAGCGATCCATCAGTCAAAAAGGTTGTTGTTACCATGAGAGTGCTAGCTACGGCAGGAGAGGTCCGTGAAGGCCGTCTGCATCAAGAAACACCGAGGAGGATGTTACTGAGCCGGTGAGATCATCAGCTCAGGCTGGACACACATACAGATGTGCAGTTCTGTGAGAGAACCACGGCTCAAAATGACTTCAATACACTTAAAGGTAGGGTAAGTGATTTCTGGTAGCCAATGTTGACATTTGAAATCAACAAAACAAACACGCCCCTACCCCAAAAGGGTCTTGCCCCTATTTTGATAGCTCCGCCCCACACACATGTACGCAACCCAGGAAACGGTTAGTTCTGTGAAGCAAAACCAATGTTACACCATGTCTACACCGGACGCGAGTGGCGCGGCGCAACAAAATACTATAGAACTCATTATAATCAGTGATGCTGTCTGCACTATAGATATACATACATATACATATACATATCTATGGTCTACACTGGATGCGGCGCGGCACGACACGACAAATCCCCGACAGAAAACCGCTGCTGCGTTCATGACGTATTGACACAAATTTCAAATGATTTTCAACGGTCGCTGTGACGCGTCTTAGCTGTCAGACAGACTTTAGCTGTTGCGGCGCAGACACGGTGTTACTCACCTATCGAGAAGAAACAAAGCAACCTCGGCGTCCGATCGCAGGCCTTCCTCTCCTTGAGTTCTCTCCAGCGCTGGAAAGCTGATCCGATATTTACACGGGTCTTGCCTTAAGCCTTCTTTTGTTCCGCAGACGTTTTCCTCTGTTTTTTTTATCCACCATCTTTATCTTTCTGTCGCTCGGCTCGGCTAATGTCCGTCCTGTGCTGTGCACTGAACGCTCTCTCCTCCACATCATGAGTAGACACCCCTTACTGCTGATTGGCTACAAGTTCGGCCCGAATCAGTTTTCTAAAGCGTTTTTGAAAATTTGCTTACCCCAACTTTAAATTACTCTGTATTGTTATGTATTGTTCATATTATTATTATTATTATTATTATTATTTCTATAATTTGCATTGCGTCAGTAGTGGAGTCAGTGTTGATTATCACGTTACTATGTACAGTAAAGCATATTGTATGTAGGTTTACATGCTATACAAGTTGTTGTTTTTTTGGAATAAATAATCAAAGACAGGTAGTTTATTATGTCATTAACTTTATGGTTAAGAGATCTGTACACCATTTAGGCTAGATTCAAATATGCATATGATAAAAACCTTAGTATTTCTGTGTCTGAATCTAGAATGATCTGTTAGATATTATATAACTTAAGGATGTGTTACCTGCAGGATCTTAATTTCTCTTGCTCTAATGGCAGATCGTCACATGGCTTCCCACTCTCTTTAGGTTTGACTTTAGCAGATGTCATATCTCTATTGAAGTCATTAGTGTCAGTTTGCATCTATAATGGATGAATGTTTGGGTCTAGATTTCTAATTCTTGTTCATATGGTCGTACTTTATTTTCTTCTGTGTTTGCGTGTTAAACCTTCTCTCATTTCTCTTTCGCACTTTCACTTCCTTCCTGTTGTTCTTTTCATTCCTTCATGTCTTTCTCTTGCGTTTTCTTTCTCTGTTCTTGTTGTGCTCAGCCAGCAATACATTGAAATGTTCTGGCCCAGTTTTGAGTTGTTTATTTAAGTACAGTATGTAGCCTTTGGTTTTATTTTCACACTTGTATCACAGTCAAACCACAGTTAGGTCTGATCTGAGCGGGTGTGAAAACGTCACTGATCACACGTGGTTACAGCTGCAAATCAGTGTGGCCTTAAACCTTGTTTGGCAGTGTACATGGAGGTGTTACTATCGGGTTGAAGATGGCTTGTGAAAAAAGTCACATTTCAGTTTTATTGTAAAAGCAAGTTTTCTAAAAAATATATTTTCATTTTTTTGCAAACAAAATAAATGAATATTGCCTTGTTAAAATTACAAAATAGCCTGCACCAAATATACATTCCTATATGGAATAATATACAAGTACCAGAATGGGACTCGGTATCGGCAGATACTCAATATCTAATGACTTATGGATCATATCGGGGGCACAAAAAACCTGATCGGGACATCCCTAATAATAATAATACATTTAGTTGCAAGCAGCAATTACGGGGCCAAGCACAACAGAGGTAAAATGAAGAGCCAAGGAGCTGTCTTTAATTACTCAGTAAAGACCAGGGTTCTTCAGTCCTGCTCCTGAAGAGCTAACTTCCTGCAGACTTAAGTTTGAACCCTGCTTCAACACACCTGTCTGTAATTAAGTAGCCCTGAACACCTTGATAAGTGGGTCCAGGTGTGTTTGATTAGGGTTGAAGCTGAACTCTGCAGTAGGGTAGCTCTGCAGGAGCAGAGATGGAGACCCCCTTCATACACCATTTTACTAATAAACTCAAAATGGTCGATGCCCAAAAAAGGCAGACATAGGAAAATTAGGTATATCGTTCGATTTGGTATGCCGTTCCGATTTTTTAAATATATTTTGACCAGTAGGAGGCACTTAAACTACTCATGCGCCCTCAGGTCATGCTTGGTGTATAACACATACCAAGTTTGGTCAGAATTTGCTAAAGCATAGAGAAGATATAGCCTCATGTCCATTTTTGCCAACTATTCAACTTTTTCAAGCTCGTTAACACACTTTACAAAAATGGTTTGGCATATCAGAAAGCTTTTGATAACTTTTGCCAAAATACTCTGAAGATGATCTGGGCCAATTTTGGTGAAAATTGGATAAACTGTCTAGGACGAGTTCGAAAAGGTAGATTTTTCAGAAAATTCAAAAATTGAAAAACTTGACCCGTAGAAATGTACATTTTGGTGTGCAATCGACTCGGCATGAGACAAGGAATCCGAGGGATTTTTTTTATTTTATTTTATTTTAGACCTTATGGTTCAAAAGTTATTAGCAAAAGCATGAGTGCAAATTTGGCCTGTTGGTGGTGCTAAAGAGTTTGAGTTAAGCTGGGGACACACTACACGACTAGCCGAAACATTGTAAAGCCTTGTACACACGGGGACGATTATCGCGCACACTTATCGTTTTTCGACGTGTCTTTTGTGTTCATACCCAAGCGATTTTCGCTGGCGAAGAGCCGAGTGAACGTGCAAATTCACTCCCTGACATTAGATGGCGCTTAATGAAAAACAGAAATACCCCAGTACTCAGAATCCTATTTGATCTGCAATTCCTCTCCATAACAACTCCCTCTATCGAAATTTTTGTAGTCGCTGTCGCATTTGTCATAAAGCCCTTTGTGTTCAGACACCAATGAGACCACCAGCTCTTCATTCATCTTGCCACGATGCATCTAATTGGTCTACTTACTTCCTCTTCATCGTTAGGTATCAAGTGTGCTCGGCAAGACCGTTTTGTGCTTGAGTGCCACCAAGTCGTGTCTTACTGTAACTTCAGCAGCTCCAGGCACGTGAACAAAAGCGCCAATCTCATTGGTCAGCCAGTTTTAACGCGTCTCGTCAAACCAAAAAAACGAGTCCGAGCTTTTACGCCTCGCGTTATGCGTGTCGCTTACATTGGAGCCCTTTGTTTAGTCACGAGGTGTTAAACGTCGGCGATAATCGCGCGCGATATTTGTCCCGGTGTGAACAAGCCTTAAGACTTACCACAACACACTTCAAAATAGTTTCCATCGACTGGCGCAGATTCTAGTCTTTGACAGTCAGAGAGGAGCACAAACCTAATGACCACTACACAACAGACTTAACGACTGGCGTTGATTTTACTTTATTATACATCATAATTATATAAAGGAAAAAAAAATTGCTATGGTTAATATTGAGACTGTTCTCTATTTGTGCGCCAAATTTCGTAACTTTCCCGCAAGCGTTTCTATGGGCTGCCATAAACTTCCAGAGTGGAAGAAGAAGAAGAAGAAAACGGATACAATAGGTGTCTAAGCACCTTCAGTGATTGGCTCCTAATAATAATAATAATGAAGCATTTTATGTGTGCCAAATAAAATGAAAACAGAAAAAAGTAATCTCACCTAGGCTCCAAAAATAAAAAAAATGAATAGCAGACAGACACCTGTGTGATACTCTGTTATTACATTTTTGTATTGTTGGAGCCTAGGTGTGCTGACTTTTTTCTGGTTTCATTTTCAGTATTTATTTGTTGAGCACCCAGTTTGAGAGATTTTCCAGTGGTGTGCAAGCTTTTGATTTTATAGGCACCAACATAGCAATGTATATACCAATATATAAAATACTACAGGGACTTCAATGAATACACCACGGGTCTGATTTTTTAAAGTCTTCATATTAAATAAGACATGCATTTCCTGTGATGGCACATGCTATCAGCCACTTCCTCAGTTCAGAATGACCTGAAATTGCAGGTTGTTATGATGGTTGGCCATTCAAAAAACGCATGTATTCATCTAAGGCTTTTTTTTAAGTACTGTGACTCAATCACCACAAACTCAGCACACCTGAACATTGATAGGTGTGTAGGAAGAATAGTCCAACACTGTCGGGAAAAAAAAAATGTCATCGACAGTGGACCGAAACGTTGCTTGTGATAATAAACTTCAATATTTAGCAAGTACTGATAGTGTGCAAGTACTGTGACTCACAAATGGGTTAGCTTCATTTTCTATATGTTTCATGTCTGTGAGGCAAACACAGTGTTTCGGGTAAATTTTTTTTTTTTGACGCGCTCAAATTCACAGACACCGAGACGGCAGAAAGCGCACACTCTTTGCTTTCATTATTTTACAAAAGCACAGAGTTTTGTTGTTATTGTGAGTGCACACAAATGAGTATACCTTTTACAGATTCAAAAGATGTTTTACTCTTATCTGTATGAGCAAAAATGGCAGTGTATTTTAAGTTAAATGCAAATGATCGCATCGCCACCTCCAAGTTAACTGTCATGCAGTGAACACGCTACTGTTCAGCTTCCACACTGCGCACAAATACTTCAATAGTGCACATTTTTCTAGATTAATGTTACAGTGAGCAGTAATGTTGCTGCTACTTGCATGTTTCAGATGATAAGCCACATTTGAGGTCGATGATCGAATCAAACATTTGGATGTTCTGACCGATGTACTGTAATTACCACATAGACTAGCTGTTAATGATCTGTCCATCACAAACTATGAGACTTAGCCACTTCCTGTGGATTTTTCTGCAGTTAAGCGGCTAATGAAATTTTGATCGACTAAGCCTCTTCTGATCGACTAACGGTTAGTCGACGATTAGGGGGCAATCCTAATATTTAGATAATAAGATTCAGTCATGTGTGTCCAAAATTCAGTGATTACGTTTGAGCAAATCTAGTCCAAGATTGTGACATCTCTTGACATCTTTGACATCTTTTAAAAACATCTCAGCATTTCAGTAGCCGTTGAGCAATACTGGAAGGATTTGCTGTTCTCATGAGCTTTGAGTTTATATAATAGATTAAATAGTCTATTAAACTGAATCTGAATCTAACTTTTTTTTTTCTACAGTTCCTTCTCCAACAAACGTGAGTGTTGTTTGTCACAATTTTGTGAATGTCCTCTTCTGGAACTACAGTAACCCAACTGAACCGCTGAAATTTGGCGTAAAGGTTGAACCTTATGAAAGGTATGTGTGTGTCAAAAGCAGCTGACCAAGAAAAAAAATACAATTTGAGAAAATGTGATATTACTTAATCTTTCTGTCCCATTTATCTCTAGTGCTTCCCAAACAGTTGACACCTCTCAGACGTACCTTGATATCAGCAGCTACAGCAGAGATGCGGATGACGATTACTTTGTGTTCGTGACGGCACATGATGGGCAAGAGAAATCAGAAAACGTCTCCATTAGATTCACCTACAGCAAAGACTATTTTGATGAGAAAAAACATAAATATAAATGTAAGTTTTCTGAGTATAACTCAATCATATGGATAGAGTAATAATGTTTATTACAGTGTTTGCAAGGCACTGTTGATGATGAAACACTATTGATATTTCTCAGACATTTTAAGACTCATTTTCTAATTATAAAACATCTGCAGTTCATTCAGCCCAAACCGTTGGTATAGTTGGCAAATCTTCCATTAAAACAGTGTTCAGCAGGTAGTGATGGCATCATTAAAGGGATAGTTCACCCAAAAAGGAAAATTCTGTCATGAATTACTCACCCTCATGTTGTTCCAAACCCACAAGACCTTCGTTCATCTTCGGAACACAATTCCAATTTTTGATGGAATCTGAGAGCTGTCTGACCTCTCTGACCCTTTAATATTTGCTTAATTGGTGCTTTCCCTACTGCATCTAGGCCTATTTAATAATTTGTTCGTTCTTATACGCCAGCATTTCATTTACCGAGAGCCAAAGCCTAAAAGAATATGAACTTCACTAAATCTTTAACTCTCATTCTGCTGCCTTTACGCAATGCTGCTGTTTCCTTCAGGAAATGCAAATCTATTTGGATATTTGAATTTTAGTGTTGGAATTAATTTGCTTTAGTCTATTGCCAGATGACTTTTCTATTTCAGTTATTTCTTGTTATTTTGACTTTCTTAATGTAATATCGGCTTTTGCTTTTTTCAGGCTCTTTGGACTTTCCAGCTTTAAATACATCTGTCCACAAAGATGTGATTGAAGTGTCCTTTCAGCACCCTTTCATGCTTCATAAGCAAGACATACTGAATGAAGAATTTAAGTACACAATCACACATGATGAGGTTGGAAAAGCAGTCGCACAGACTCCTCCATGTCCTTATTCAAATGGTAGTCATGTTTGGACGTTGAATTGTTAAAATCACTCTGTTCTTTTCTCCTTCCACAGCAAAAGGTTTTATACTCATGTTTTGAGGATGAGGAGCTGTGCACTGCAGAAATCCACCTGAACCAAAGCACAGCTGGACAGTGTGTTGAGCTGAAGCTTGAAGGGATGATTGCTGGTATTCCTTCATATACCTACAGAAACGTTTGTGTCCCTCAGCAGACACCTGAGACAGGTAAAACCATTATCAGTTTAATTGTGTTAATTTTTCGTAATGCAGTAAATCCGGGCCCACAAGATGTTACAGCTTCATATTCTACTCTGGAAGATTTTAAAATCAGATCTGGGTTAGGCTTTGTTCACCTAAATGTACGAAGTTTACTTCCTAAAATGGATACAGTGTGTATATGGATAAAGAATACAGATGCTGATGTTCTGGTAATCTCTGAAACCTGGCTTTAAAGGGGTCATATGATGCTGCTAAAAAGAACGTTATTTTGTGTATTTGGTGTAATGAAATGTGTTTATGAGGTTTAAAGTTAAAAAAACACATTATTTTCCACATACTGTACATTAGTGTTTCTCCTCTATGCCCCGCCTTTTTGAAACGCGTAGATTTTTACAAAATTCTGAAAAAGCGAGGTGTGCTGTGATTGGCCAGCTATCCAATGCGTTGTGATTGGCCGAATACCTCAAGCGTGTGTCGGAAATGTTACGCCCCTCACCATACTGTGATGGCATGTCCCAGCCGGAGCGATGACACAAAAACATTAAAACCCATTACAAACGAGGCATTTGTTGCATCCAGTGGGGACATAATTACTGATTATAATGACTTATACTGTCTTTTTATGCGTTGCGTTGCATTGCATCGTGCCGCGTAAACATAAAACCCTGTCTGCATTTGTGATCGGAGAAATGACAAACAACAAGCCCTACTCTACACTGCTCAAAACTCGCGTTTGAATCATTAGTGGCAAATCCTTTAAATGAAAACGTACTTACAGTCTCTGAGTCAGAACTGCCGGCATTGTATTCTACTCTCCCAGGATCAGGAAACAGTCCTCCATAAAATGTGCTCCACACATCTGGATATTTGGGTTAAACTGTTCTGGAACAGTGTTGTAAATACCACTGATTTGTAGTCGTGTCCTCTTTTGGAAGACCAAACAAAGTAGTTTCGCTTTCACAATGAAAAATACAGTGGCCTAGCGTGAGGGGAAGCCCCGGCTTAGCGTGCGCTGAGGCCGGGATAGAGTGAGCTGAGGCGGCGGGGTCGAGAACAGCGTGCCCTGCAGATCCAACGAATGAGCGGCAACCACATGTGACGACCCCGGGCTGGACTCCGCTTCGTCCATAGTGAAAGTTGATGTATTCCCTTAGTGACCAGCACAGATCAGCTCTAGGCATGACGAAGCAGATATCATCCTCTTTTGGAAGACCAAACAAAGTAGTTTCGCTTTCACAACGAAACACACAGCGTCTTCACGACATGGCTGCAGCGTCAACAATACTACAGTGAGAATAAAAGTTTCGCCTTCTTTCTTTGCGTGAACATTTGGGCGGCGTTATGCAAATCTTCCCACATAGTGACGTAGATATGTGGGGGCGTGTTAGAACGAGGCGTTTTAGGGGGGCGTGGCTGACTCTGAACTTTTATAAAGAATATCTCTTTGGATTTGAGACTTTAGTCTTTGCAACTTTGCAGATCTTCTTTATGTACCAAGAGCTTGTAACACTCCAAAGAGAAAGGAAAAATTGAAATTTTAAGGAAATAGTATTAATTGAAGATCTTAATTGGAACTGGTTACAGCCTTTGTCTACTGAAGTTAAACTCTTTTTTGATACTTTTAATATTCAGCAATTACTAAATATTCCAACCAGGATAAACTTAAAAAAGACAGATAAATCATCAATAGTTAGAAATGCAAAATTACCTAAGACCAAACCTCGGATAATTATAAGGCGGAGTATGTCTCAGTTTAGTGAACAAGATTTTGTCAGGGTTCTGTCACTTCTGTCTAGTGTTATTCATGGTTTTGTGACAGAGCCCTGACACTCCCATCATGTCCTGTTTTTATGTGAGCGTGCGGCTTAGAGTTTTCTCTCTTGTCTGCGTACGTGCCTTGTTTCATGTTGGAGCATGGTGTTCGGATCCCAGCACTCATGTCTTGAGTTTCGGTTTCGTGTCGGGGTCCGGACTAGGGCTGTGTATCACCAGCAAAGCCACGATACGATACGCATCACGATACGGGCTGCACTGAATTTCACCTCAGCAGAATTTAGTAAAACAGCTATTTATTAAACACTGCATACTATAGTGCCATTGCTAACTATTGGCAGAGCAGGCAGTTGACCTCTGCATTATGAAGGGCCTCCCTAACTGTACCACAGTACAATATAGGTAATGGCATATGTTTCATGTTTACATTGGGGCACTTCCCACCAGGTACAATATTCTGATTGTTTGCATCTTGTTTTTAAGCCCATAAATAGTAATGTACTCGTCCTAATAAATTTATATTGCAATGTAGGTCATTCTGATATATAAAAAAAAAAAATATTTACATTGCTGGTAGGTTATCATTGCACAAATTAACACACTCTACATTTAAAAAATAAAAATTAGAAGAGTTCTAAACTAATGCTCTGTCTTCTGTATCTAACGCACACACACGCTCAGTTATTCACACAGATCACACTACGTGCGCACTCATTCAAGAACCAACTTTTCAGCGCTGTCCTGCAATTTTATCAACTAAATAGCTTAATCGCTCAAGAGCTACATTATCTTTCTCAACAAGGAGCTGGTAACATCGTTGTTTCTAAAGGAATTAAAGCCACAGCTTCACTGTTAATAGAGAAATGCTCTCTCGCTCTCATAAATGAACACTTGATGAGTTACACTTTTCTGAGAATAGAATATTGAAGTGGAGATCGCTAAACTGCAAGCTTAAACTAAAACCGGTGTTTTCAGAAAGCAAGCGCGTTTATCCACAGTGGAGAGAGAGTGCGTGCACACGGTTGCCAGGTTGACAAAGACAAGTAGCACACTTAGCAGATATTTCCGTATTGCGCAAGTGGGAAGCTCTGTTTCGGGGATTACGTCTCTTTATATCAGGCAACCCAGTTGTGTTCCTCTGCGGCCAGATTAAACCTTGTTATAGCCTATATATTATGCTCTATTCATTATTTTTTAGAAACCTTGCACGTTTCTGCTCAATTTTAAATGTTGTTCTTGTATTCGTGCCACAATATCGATACAGGGCCAGCTGTATCGATACTCGTATCGTCAAATCTCTGTGATGATACATCGTCGTATCTGTGCACTAGTCCGGACACTTGCGCTCCATGTTCTGTCTTTTTGTGGGAGCGTGCGGTCTCGAGTTTGCTCGGCCGTGCACTCTTCTGTCCACGTGTGTTGTGTTTTGTGTAGCACGCGGTTTGTGTTCAGCCGCATGGTTTTCTTGTTGTCTTGTGCTGTGTAGCACGCAGCTTGGTTTTCGCTGGCTGTGTGCTGTCTTGTGTGAACACGCGGCTTATGAGTATTCTCATTAGCTGCGTGTTCGTGTCTTGTTTGGCCATGTGCTTGTGTTTTTGTTTTGTGTGAGCACATGGCTTTTGTCCTTGTTTCCTGTTTCCTGTGTGCGATGTGCTCTCTGACCCCACCCATCTTGTTACCTGATTATTGGTTAATTTGCCCCACCTGTGTTTTCCTCGTTACGGTTACCCTCCTCATTTGCTCCCTATTTATTCTCCTTGTGTTTTGCAGTCCCGTGCCAGTTCATCATCGCATGTATCCTGTCAGCCTTGTCCTGATCCTGCCTTGCCTTGTCGTGCCAGCCTGTTTTTCCCCCACGGGGTAGTTTTTGTTGTTGTTTTATTTTATTAATAAAAGCCCATCTCCTGCATCAGTGAGTCCTCGCCTCATCCCTTCTTCCCCAACCCTGACAGTAGGAACTGGCCAAAAGAGGCCACTCCGCAAAGATGGTCATCTTCCTTTTCCCATCTCCCACCACCGGATTGTCCACCCGCCAGCAAATGATCCAGCAAGTAAATGCTTGCTACTTCCATCAGCATGGGGCTGACGTGAGGGACTTTGCCTGTGACTTCCTCATTGAGGTGGACAATCTGGACTATAGTGAGGCTGATATTAAGGAGGTCTTCAACATCTGCCTCGATCAGCCTCTCAGCCAGTAGGAGATGGAGAAGCTGGGGAATCTTGGCTTCTGGGACTTCGTTTATCATGTCTACCATCGTGGGGAGCCTGAACCCCCTCCCCAAGCGAAGTCCCACTCCACTGACTGTCCCCCCTTTCCACCTGCAGTTAGTGGAAGCGCCAGCTCTCCGATGACCCATAAACGAAGGAGGAAGAATGGGCCTGCTGCAGTGCCCCCAGAGGTGGCCGAAGAGTCTGCAGTGCCCCAGAGGCTGTAATGCCACCGCCTCGCTCTCATCAGAGGAGGAGGAGGAAGAGGAAGGCTTCCTCCAACCTTCAAGCCCTGGAGGCCGTCCTTGCTTCCTGCCATGCCGGCTCCGCCCAAGCTCCTTGCTCTGCCGGCTCCCTCCTTGATACGGGCTCCACCCTTCCTGCCTGCCAAGTGTCCGGTCCCGCCCTGGCTGGCCATTGGGGTTCCTGTTAAACCGGAGCCTCCCTGGTTCGTCCCTCTGGCTCCGACCGGGACTCCTGGACTGCCTAAGCCTCCCTGGCCCAACCCTTCCACTCCTCCCTGATCCTTTTAATTACTTTCTGGGCTGTGCTGCTGGCACTGGCTTGGCTCCCCTCCCTCCCTCCCTCCCTCCCTGGCGTCCCTTTTGAGGGGAGTAGTGTCAGCACGCTCCAACATGAAACAAGGCACGCAGACAAGAGAGCGTATGGCTCGAACGAGTACATTACTATTTATGGGCTTAAAAACAAGATGCAAACAATCAGAATATTGTACCTGGTGGGAAGTGCCCCAATGTAAACATGAAACATATGCCATTACCTATATTGTACTGTGGTACAGTTAGGGAGGCCCTTCATAATGCAGAGGTCAACTGCCTGCTCTGCCAATAGTTAGCAATGGCACTATAGTATGCAGTGTTTAATAAATAGCTGTTTTACTAAATTCTGCTGAGGTGAAATTCAGTGCAGCCCGTATCGTGATGCGTATCGTATCGTGGCTTTGCTGGTGATACACAGCCCTAGTCCGGACCCCGACACGAAACCGAAACTCAAGACATGAGTGCTGGGATCCGAACACCATGCTCCAACATGAAACAAGGCACGTACGCAGACAAGAGAGAAAACTCTAAGCCGCATGCTCACATAAAAACAGGACATGATGGGAGTGTCAGGGCTCTGTCACAAAACCATGAATAACACTAGACAGAAGTGACAGAGCCCTGACACTCCCATCATGTCCTGTTTTTATGTGAGCATGCGGCTTCGAGTATCCTTGGCTGCCTTGCCTTGTCGTGCCAGCCTGTTTTCCCCCCACAGGATAGTTTTTGTTGTTTTTGTTTTGTTTTATTTTATTAATAAAAGCCCATCTCTTGCATCAGTGAGTCCTCACCTCATCCCCAACCCTGACAGGTTTTGTTCATGACCTTGCTCAGCTTGACTGAGAGAAGATTTAGATGATTCCAGATATTGAGTGTGCCTGGAATTATTTCTTTGAAGGGCTCATCATTAATAAACATGTGCCTTTCAAAAAAATATTGTGTTAAAGGGTTGAGATAACCCCTGGTTCTCTCCTACGTTATCGAATTTGCTTCATGAGCGTGATGTTGCTTGGTCTAGAGCAAGACATTCCGATCTTCAATCCGATTGGCTTTGTTTTAGAAAATTACGTAACCGATGTACAATGATGACAAGGAAAGCCAAAGCTGATTACTTTGTAGATTAAACAATTAATAATCTAAACAAACCTAAGAAATTCTGGAAACATATTGACTCAAAAAAGCTTGTCGAACTTCCTTTGTACATAATAGACAATACCATAAAAATCTCAAATAAAGGAGAGGTACTGAACTGTTTTAATAAACATTTAGTTGCTGTAGGATCGTCGTTTAAGGTACCTAAAACTATAGATATGAATGATGTGGAAAACAGAGAAAAGCATTTAACAGCTTTTAAACCGCTTTCTACTTGTCAGATAAAAAAGCTCTCAAACTACTAGATGTAAATAATGGCGCTTTTCCACTGCGTGGTACGACTCGGCTCAGTACGGCACGGCATGGTTCGGCTCGGCATGGTTTGCGCTTCCACTGCAGTTCAGTACCGCTTTAGAGTGGGCGGGATTATTCACATGTCGTTATAGTTGGGCAGCCTCTACTACCACGACTCCTAAAAAAAACTTTTTCATTCCGCGTCGCCCCATCAAGCTCTCGCTGGATCCGCTCCTCTGCTATCAATGAGAGGAACGTCTGTACTTCCGCAACAGACAACAAAACTTTTTGGTTGTTTAAAAAAGGTGCGCTCGTTCAAAACAGTTGCGTTCGATCCTTCGCTGGCTGTGCTGATTTAAATCTAGCGGTTCTTTTGTGTTTGTATCGCAAGTTCAGTGATGCAGTTAGTGACGATTCTCTCCGGCCAATCCGTGATCAGCAGAGTTTACACGTCACGTTTTGGTAACGGTACGGTTCACTTGGAACCCCAACCGAAGTGGTACTAAAAAAAGTACCAGGTACTGTACCCAGTGGAAACCCCCCCAAAAGTTAACCGTACCGAGCCGTACCGTTCCGTACTTTGCAGTGGAAAAGCGCCATAAGTCAGCTGGTCCTGAAAAATTAGAACCACTTTTTTTAAATTGGCTGCAGATTACATTGCTGCCCCTTTGACATATATTTATAATTTCATTTATGGGAATTCCCAAGTATATGGAAGTCTGCTTTTGTTGTCCCATTGTTAAAAGGAGGAGATCCTTCCGATATGAATAACTATAGGCCGATTTCTAAACTTTGTATTTTGTCTAAGGTTTTTGAATCTCTCATTACTGAGCAGTTGATTTCATATCTTATGGAACATGATATTTTATCACATAATCAGTCTGGTTTTAGGAAACAACACAGCACAACCACAGCTGCGACTAGGGTTATAAACAATATCACTGAGGTACTTGATAAAGGTCATTATTGTGCATCACTGTTTATCGATCTGTCAAAGGCTTTCGATAACGTTGATTTCAGTTTATTAAAAACTAGACTGAAACAAATTGGAATGTCAAATGAGACAACCTCTTGATTTGAAAGCTACTTAGTGGGCAGAACACACTGTGTGCAAATGGAAGGCCATTCATCTGCACCATTGCAGATTATGAGGGGTGTTCCTCAGGGGTCTGTTTTGGGGCCTCTGCTTTTCATTATTTATATTAATAATCTTGATTTTAATATTGGTCATATTAATTAGAATTTTTATGCTGATGACACTGTGATTTATTGTAGCGCACCTAAATTACACCAAGCTGTGTCCTTACTCCAGAGTGCTTTTGATGTTGTGCAACAAAGGCTTTGTGGCCTTTGAATGTGACTAAAACTAAAGCTATGTTATTTTCAAGATCAAAGAAACAAGTGGCAAATCAACTATCACTCAAAACCTCACAGGGTACTGTAATTGATGTAGTGACAGAATATAAATATCTCGGTTTTATGCTTGATGACTCTCTATCTTTTAAATCCCATATTAATCAACTGGACAAAACTAAAGGTAAAGCTTGGGTTCTATTATAGAAATAAACCCTGCGTTTCATTTGAGGCAAGAAGAAGATTGGTTTCTGTCACATTTATGCCAGTCCTTGATTTTGGAGACATTCTGTATAAATTGGCGTCTACCAAACTTTTAGGTTCTCTGGACACTTTGTATCACGGTGCGCTCAGGTTTATATTAAATTGTAATGTTAGTACCCATCATTGTGATTTGTATAATAGAGTTGGTTGGACATCATTAGACATATTCACTGTTTATTTATAAATCCATCTTGGCTTTACTGCCTCCATATCTTTGTTCCCTCACCCAGCTTAAAGCTCCTGGAGCTCATTTTCTGTGCTCACAGGACTTGTACATTCTTTCGGTTCCATTTGCACAAACTGGACATGGAAAACAAGCTTTTCAGTTTGCAGCGCCCAATGATTAGAACTTTTTACAACACAACTTGAAGTTACAGACCTTAGTGTCAATGAACACTTTTAGATTTTTGATTAATGAGCTGTTAAAGGAAGAATTAATTTGTAAGTGTTTGTAATTGCTTTTAATACAGTGTTTTGTGTTCTTCTTCTGAAATGTAATGCTGCATCTTGGCCAGGTCACTTCTGTAAAAGAGATTTTTAATCTCAGAAAGTTTTACCTGGTTAAATAAAGGACAAATAAAATAAATAAATAAATAAAATAGGTGAATGTTGTCATTTTTGTGCTTCTAGCACCAAACAGCACTACCTTACCCTTAAAGTATATTCACAATTTATTTAATACTGAAAAAGGACTATTTAATTAATCTGTCCTATCAATGGCAGTTTGGGGGAATGCTTGAAACTTTGAAAACTTTTTTTTTTTCCAGTTCTGTCTGATTTTGATAGTGGTATGGAAATTCTAAACTTCACCTTCATCTTAAATAAAGTCAGTATTTGTGAGTACTAGTGTAGACGCTTCATTGAATTGTTCTTGACTTTTCTGTAGACAAAACGGGACTAATCGCAGCTTTGCTAGGCGGAGGGACCATTGTGCTCTTCATTATCATGGGCTTTGTGTGGCTGCTTTGGAGGAAGTTGTCCAGAATCCCCATAATTCCTGAATTTTTGGTATGTGTCTTTTGGTCCTTTCGTTGTGTATTTTAAATTTTTTTTCATTTAAATTCTAGTATAGGCATATTTCAGCAAAAAAAAAAAAAGCATTCAACCTTATGTTGGTCCAAACGTTTTATCACCTGTGGGAATATCCCTATGATAATGATATCCTATTACATCTACTTACATTTTATGAACAACCAACAGAATAAAGCCATACATGTTTGAAGCAGTATGAAAATCAGTACATTATGACAGAATTTAACATTTTCGGGTGAACTGTTTCTTTAGGAATTGTTCTTTATTCAGCAGTGTTTTGTATTTGTGATGTGTCTGGTGATCTGCTGTTGACCCCCATCAGCAGAACCAAAAATAACCATTTGCTCCTTTCCATATGCAGCGGAACGTTATACCTGGCCAATCTCCTACAACCCAAGCCGAGCCGACCGCCATTTCCCAAATGACCCCTCAGGGATACACACACCTACTGAAAGAGGAGATTTTTAGTTATGGTTCTCCCCCCATTTCCCCAACTGAGAAAGACTGCAAAGCAAACACTATCCTTGATGACACCGTAGTGGATCTAACTGAGGTTTCTGAAGAGGACATGGATTGTGAAGACTCTGAAGGCTTTGGCAGGTCGTCTGACTATAACAGTCCTAAATTCCTGCAGGAGATGAGTCCCGGAGACATTACTGAGGGATACGGCCCTCGACCACCAGTGCTTTAGGTCTGAACCTGTGTAAGAATGACACTGGAAAGTGTTTGCATTTCTTGTGGAAAGACGGCTTGTTCACACCAAGTCACAGACAAAACTACATCGCACCCATTCAAATCAAAGCTGTGTACAATGCAGGCAGTGACGTCTGGTTCTCACAGTTCAGAGGGTTCGATTGTGGTGAGAGCGATCTAGTTTTGTTGTAATGTGCTGCATTGACAGTTTTAACTACAGCCATGGCGAGTTTCCCACTAACCTGCATTAAGATAAATTAATGTATTAATTATTTAGCTAGGGAGGGGGAAAAAGGGGTATTCATGCCAGAAATTTACTAGTACCTTTTTCATGACATTTACAGACATTTTCAGTAACAGTGTTACAGTGTCCTTGTTACACATGATACATGTACTTACTCTTATAATAACAATAAATTATGCATTATTGCATGCAAGTAAACCCAAACCAAATCCTATCCCTAACTATATGGTAAGTACATGTAGTTAATTAATATTACTCTATATTACTTAATATTAATAGTAATATTAATTATATTATGTAGTTAATTCATATTAATTAATAATAGTACTTAAATTCATAGGTGCCGATTTATGTTTCTGCCGGTGGACTAGGCTAAGTTATCATACACATACGCAACAAATTTAATATTTTCAAATATTTCATTCTCATCACTTAGTAATTAATTATACTGGGTGCTAGTTTATTTATTTATTTTGTCTAGAGTACAGAACAACTTCCTGGATAGCAACCAATCTGGCTTCAGAAGTGGACATTCGACCGAGACTGTCATTCAGAAACATGGCTTTTCATATCACTGCTATGCTGATGACACTCAACTCTACCTCTCATTCCATCCTGATGATCCGACGATAGCTGCTCGCATCTCAGCATGTCTAACAGATATTTCTTGTTGGATGACGGACCATCACCTTCAACTCAACCTGGCTAAGACAGAACTGCTTGTGGTTTCAACAAACCCATAACTTTATCAAAATGTCACCGAAAAGAACGCATGTCACACCTCTGTTCATCAATTTGCACCTGCTACCAGTAGCTGCTCGCATAAAATTCAAGGCATTAATGTTTGCCTACAAAACCACCACTGGCTCTGCACCCCTTTACCTAAATTCATTACTTCAGAACTTATTACTTATGTGCCCTCTAGAAGCTTGCGTTCTGCAAGTGAACGGTGTATTATTGTGTAATCTCAAAGAGGCACAAAATCACTTTCACAGACTTTTTCATTAATTGTTCCCTCCTGGTGGAATGACCTGACCAACTCAATCCGAGCAGCTGAGTCCTTAGCCATCTTCAAGAAACAACTAAAAACACATCTCTTCCATCTTTATTTGACCCTCTAACTCTAGCACTTTCTTTTCTATTCTATTTTAATTCAACTATATATTTATAACTATATAGATATGTTTAATTTTTAATATATCTAAAAAAAAATAGCTTGCTACGTGTACTGTGTTAGGCTAACCGAGACTTGTCATTTGCACTTGCATATTGTTGCTCTTTTGTTGATTTTGATTGCTTCCATTGTCCTCATTTGTAAGTCGCTTTGGATAAAAGCGTCTGCTAAATGACTAAATGTAAATGTAATAATATTAAGTTTAAATAGGTAAACAATATGCAATATACAATGATATACTTTAAAGTCTTACCTAAGACTGCTATTACCAGTACATACAATATTTGCTAGACTACCAAAACAAAAACACATAATCTTAGACTTAATTCTTATGTTTCCCATTACCCCATTATGAATTACTGAAAGATTATTAACTTTTAAGTTCAAAAGACATAATCAGATAAACACTTAAGTAGCAAATGTACAGTATTCATATGCATAGAACACAATATTACAGTAACACTACAGCAGGAGTTTTCAAACCTGTCCTGGAGGACCCCCAGCCCTGCAAATTTTGTATGTCTCCGTCATCTAACACACCTGATTCAGCTCATCATCTTGTTAGTAGAGACTGCAATAACTAAATTGGGTGTGTCTGATAAGGGAGACATATAAAATGTGCAGGGCTGGGGGTCCTCCAGGACAGGTTTGAAAACTACTGCACTACAGTATAGGGAATTTTTATAATTTATACACTCTTAAGAAAAATGGTTCTAAACAGTACCAGAAAAGGGTTCTTCGGCTTGTAACAATAGCAGAACCCTATTTAGTGCTAAATAGAACCTTTTTTATAGGGTACCACATAGAACCATGCTTTGAAAATGCTATATAGGACCACCTTGTTGGTGTTAAATAACCTTTTTAATGATAGTTTTTCATTAATATTAGTATGTTAATATCGTTAATATTAGTGTTATTTGTGTATATTATTTATTAATATTGTTTTTTACTCTATCTGCCTAGTCTTATAATATATTGAAGTGTCTATTAAGGTTTTACATAAAATCAACAACAACAACGTGCCAATTAGGTACTTTTTTTAATGACGTGAAATTGTAGCAAAAATTACAGTGTTCTAACAACAGTTATTAGCAGAATGCATTAATGAATGACATGAATGGACATTGAACATAAATAAATGCTTAAAGAAATACAACAAAATAGAACATAATAGTGTATTGAAGACCAAGCTCCAGTGAAACATCACAATCCTCTATGATGCCTATAAGTTAATTATTATGTGTATTTTGGTGTGACTGAGTGGCAGTTTCTCTCTGCAGATGATGAAGTTGTAGGATGTGACAGCATCTGAAATGCACAACTGAGTTTAGATATACAATGTGTCTCCGTTCATTTGTTTATGTGAAAACAATTGCTTATGAAGGCCAAAATGTAGTATGTGAGCACTTCACAATGTTAAAAGGAAAAAGTAATATAAAGTCAAGGGATAGCTGGGTATGTTTATGCATAAACCTGTCCCTTGTAATAAAATATATCTAACAAAATGGACCATAAATTCAATATCTTTGTTACTTATTAGTGAAGAGGAGAGCATCCTTAACTGAATAGAGCTGGTCACACTTACATGTTCTCTTAAACTAAAAAGAGAAAAGACAAAGGAAACCAATTAGCATTTGAGCGTTATAATTTATAGACATTTAAGAAAGAAATTATTTATCTGTTGAGAGTGGACAGTCTGTGTAGTTGGATGGCTGAGCTCCATAAAATCAGTAATGAGGCATCTAAGAGTGTAGCCTCGGTTAAGGTTTTACATTAAAACAACAACCACAATAACAACAACAGGAGCATGTTGTGTGAATTATGTTTTTCTTGACATGCAAAATGATCAGTGCTCTTAACAACAGTTATTAGCTGAATACATTAATGAATGACAATTGACATTGAACATGAATAAATACATAAAGAAGTAAAACACAAAATAAGAACAAAAAATAGATGTGATAAAGACCAACTTTCAGTGAAACAATCAATCCAGTCCATATGGTGCCTTAAAGTCCATCACTTTGGTGTGATCTCTGCAGATGATGAGGTTGTAGGATGTGATACATCTGAAATACACAATTGAGTTTAGAGTTACAGTGTGTCCATGTGTTTGTGTAAAAACAATTATGTTTATGAAGGCCAAAAGCAAAAATGGACAGTATGTGAGCCCTTCACAATCTTAAAAGAAAAGAGTGATATAAAGTCATGTGATAGTTTTAATATTTTTTGTGACTGGGTATATTTATACATAACCCAAGTAATAATTAAATCTAACAATATGAATTATAAATTCATTGCCTCTTTTACTTAGTGGAGAAGAGGAGAGAAGTTTCTACAGGTTAGCAAAGCTGCATACACTTATATGTGACAAAAGAAAAGAAAAGAACATGTTTGTTTAGAAGCCAGTTACATTTTAAAGTTCAATTTGTATTTAAATTTTAATGAAATAATTTACCTGTTGAGAGTGTGTTGACAGTCTGTGTAGTTGTATCTGTGTATCACTGAACTCCAGAAAATCAGTAATGAGGTGCTTTGTCAGTTTCAGATTTGAAAAACAAAAAGGGCGGGAATAAAGAACCCTAAAATCTAACACAAAGAACCATTTCAGCATGAAAGGGTTCTTCAGAATGCTATGGTTCTAAATAAAACCATTACTGCATGTAAAGAACATTTAAAGAACCATCTTTTTTTTTTAGAGTCAAGTCACATTTATTTATATAGCGCTTTTAACAGTACAGATCGTGTCAAAGCAACTGAACAGCATTAATTAGGAAAATAGTGTGTCAATAATGCAAAATGACAATAGTAAACACTCAATTTTCAGTTAAAGACAGTTAATCATTGAATTCAGTGATGTCATCATCCAGCTCAGTTCAGTTTAAGTAGTGTCTGTGCAATCAAGTCGACGATATCACTGGAAATGAAGTGTCCCCAACTAAGCAAGCCAGAGGCGACAGCGGCAAGGAACCAAAACTCCATCGGTGACAGAATGGAGAGAAACCAGGCTCAGTCGGGGGGCCAGTTCTCCTCTGACCAGACGAAACCAGCAGTTCAATTCCAGACTGCAGCAAAGTCACATTGTGCAGAGGACTCAACTG
>NW_015505980.1:134738-156592 GCF_001515645.1 Sinocyclocheilus grahami | reverse complement strand
GAAAAGTAATCAGATCTAGCAGTTTTTAAATGCTTTTCTATAGGATAGGGTACTTTCCCACCAAGCAATACGAAATACCTCTAGTTTTGTTTTCCTCCAGCTGTGCTCCATTTTCCAGGTTGCTCTCTTTAGGGTGCGAGTGTGCTCATTATACCACGGTGTCAGACTGCTTTACTTAATCTTCCTTAAGCGTAAAGGAGCAACTGTATCTGAAATGCTAGAAAAGAGAGAGTCCATAGTTTCGGTTACATCAAGTTGTTCTGAGGTATTGGATATGCTAAGGAATTGGGATAAATCAGGAAGATTACTTACAAAGCAGTCTTTTGTGGTAGAAGTGATGGTTCTACCATACTTGTAGTAATGAGTAGAATTTACAGTTTTAGCTATATGAAGTTTGCACAAGACTAAATAATGATCTGAGATATCATCGCTTGGCTGCATAATTTCAGCACCATCGACATCAATTCCATGTGACAGTTGAGGTGGAACAGAGAGTAAGTACTCCTATATTCTTGACTACGCCACTACGATTTTATTTGGGTAGGAGATCCCAGGCCATGTAAAGGGTTTTCCCACACGGCTATTCAAATAAAAGAATATCCTTAAGACAGAATTACTATAAACATGGTTTTAATTTTATTAACCAAGTAGTTTCACTTCCAAGCTGGCTAAATTTACTCATGTAAGATGGAAACACAAATACCTGCAGAGGATAATTTCACTCTCAAAGAAAATAAAAATGAAATTAACACCAAAAATTAAATACAATAAACCCAATCTACAAACTTCAGTTTTCATACATAGCACCTCAAAGCATGACATACAAAAAAACCACAGCACACATGTGAATGATGGTGAATATACTTCCTCCCTATATGGTTACAGTGAGTAAGCTGCCTTTAATGGCCTCGTTGGCATGTAAAATAAACGGACCAAACAAACAATAGTCATGGGCCAACAACAAGAGTGAAAGAAACCAAAAAAACAAGAGAATACAATTTCAAGGCAGGGAAAACAGTGATCAATTGAGCTGGACCGAAACGACTCTAAAAAGAGAAACATAAAACACAATTTGTAAGCCCATGTTATGCAGTCCCACCTTCTCAATCAGGACAGCTGATTGAATTACACAAATATAAAAAGAAAAACAAACATTACAATTTCAAAAAGAAACCACTATCTATAAATGTTTTAGTCAACAGTATTAAAATGCTAGGTATACTAGCCTCACAATAAAAATTAAACTAAATACCTTTGAGACTTTAGCTGATCACACACACCATTAAAGGGCTACAATCATCACCATATACTTCCTAGAGAAGAGAACTCTTTTAACACTCTTGTATACAAGGGTGTCAGCGTAGTGTGTACAAAAGGTATAGTGTTCATCGTTTTACACCATAAAACACCCTACCATAGATCGTCAATGACTGCGGTCAAGCCAGCCACACTCTTTTTTGTCTTGCGAGTGTAATCGTGCACTTATGGTACAGGTGCTGAGAGCAGTCAGAATGCATGTAAAGAAGCTGTCATACCGACGTTACTTTTATGCTTTTATTTTTTATTTGTAGTTAGGAAATACATTATTTTTGTTACATTATTACGTTTGTATTGTACATTAATTATTATAAATAATTTATTAATGTTAATATTAATGTTTTTTTATTCATTGTTTTTTTATTTATTTAATGTGTGTGTGTGTGTGTACAAAATGCGTCCTAGCACTTCCACTGTGTCCAATATTCCAACACTCATATAAAATGTTCCTTTATAGGTTAGCTCATTCTTTCAATTGATATGTATTCAGAGTGACCCTGACTATCACTGTATTTATTTTCAAGGCATTTTACTGTATAGTCTTGGAGAAATCTAAACGCAAAATCACCCCAAACAACAAAATGCGTCCTTGCACTGTGTCCCATTTTCCAACACTCATAAAAAGTGTTCCTTTATAGGTTAGCTCATTCTTTCAATTGATATGTGTTCAGAGTGAGCCTGACTATCACTGTATTTATTTTCCAAGGCATTTTACTGTATAGTCTTGGAGAAAACTAAAAACAAAATCACCCCAAACATCAAACTCCATTGTTGCACTTTGATTATTTCCGTATATTCCAACACTCATAAAACAACCCGATCTCATGAAACGGAGTATAAATAGTATGCCAAATAAAAAATAGTTTTTGGAGAAGTCATGGCAAATTCACTCCAAACATCAAAGTTCATTCTTGCACTTACACCACCTCATTTCAAGCACTCGTAAAAATAATTTCTTTATAGGTTTGCTCATTCTGTCAATTGATATTTATTCAGAGTGACCCTGCCTATTACTGTATTCATTTACAAAGTAATTTTACTGTATAGTTCTGAAGAAACTTTAAGACAAACTCACCCCAAAAAGCAAAGTACATTCAAGCACGTAAGTGCCTCATTTTCAAGCACTAGATACATTATACACACAATGACTTATTGCATTTTACGTTTTACTGTCATTTAATGTAGAGAATACCTTCTTTTTAACCATAAGAACTGATTATGTTCATCATCCATTTGAGAAGTCGTTATTTGTGTGGTTACTAATTCCTCACCTTCAGTTTAGTTTCTTATATCTACAAGTTTTTATAGCCCTGTTGGTTTCGTTTTTGGTTGTTGTGTTTGTTTATGGTGATATGCCTGCAAAGCTGTTTTTTTGTTTACCTTATTCTTCAGTCTATTGAATTAAACTGCTCAGCTGGAATTTCTCACTTCTCATCCTTGACTGAATCATTACAATTATATGGTATTGAGATGAACTGGGATGATCAGAAGAAATGGACAGCACCTGAGTTAAATATATGAGTGTCACAGCAAAGGGTCTGAATACTTAGGACCATGTGATATTTCAGTTTTTCGTTTTTAATAAATCTGCAAAAATGTCAACAATTCTGTGTTTTTCTGTCAATATAGGGTGCTGTGTGTACATTAATGAGGGAAAAAAATTTACTTAAATGATTTTAGCAAATGGCTGCAATATAACAAAGAGTGAAAAATTTAAGGGGGTCTGAATACTTTCCGTACCCACTGTATATATATATATATATGTCTAAATATACCTGCATGCATAAAGGAGCTCCAGTTAGGTGGCCCAGTCATAAAATGGCACTTTTTAAAATATTTTTTGCAGAAGAGAGACACAAAATGCATTATCTGCATTTAATGGTCTTTTTGGAATTTTTTTTTTTTTTATGTTTTTAGTGGAAAAAATTAAGACTAATTTTACATTACAACCATTGGTAAAAACTATTACATTTACAGGTAGAAAAATGTCAAAATCACATAACACTGCATATATATAATGTTTATATCTTATTCAAATTAAATGATATTGATAATGATATTTGAAATGATATTTTTGGGCTACAAAGGAAAGAGGAAGTCCTCTTTAGCTCCAGGTTATATTTGACCCGGTCCAGAGGATTAGGGGGCTAAATATGAGCCATCAATTATAAATGAGCCATGGCATATAGGCATGCGCCATGGATTGCATGGATTTTGTGGTTTGTTTAAACTTGTATGTGTGTGTTTATTTCAGAACCTGCACCTTCACCACCTTTGGAAAGGCAAGTATTACACTTAACTGACAAGTTTGTAAGTGATATGCCATAACATATCATAGAGTTGTGTTTCTTTTTCCCTCGATTTTATGTCATTTTAAAGTCAAGGAGAATTCAAAAAAGCCTGGAACAAATATTATTAAGCATTGACAAATTTACTAAACCTGGGTCCAATATAAAGGACAGTGTTTATGATGACGCTGATTTATGGGGAGATGTCTGCAAAGACTTGGAAGTGCCCACTATATTTGCAAATCGGGTAAAAAGACAATTTCCCTTTTGTAATAAAAAAAAAAAAGCCATTCAAATGCCATTTAATCATTAGTTAGGGTTTACTTTGTGTTGCTGATCATGTCTGTTTTCAGGGCTCCTAGGAGATTTTCACAAAAGCTTTAAAGGATGACAGTCCTCGTGCTGAAAAAGAGTCTGAATCGTCAGGTGAAAAGGTAGTAAAATTGTATATATTTTAACAAAACAGCTCGGTTTCTGCTTCAATAATGACAAAGTTAAGAATTAAAGAGTTTCTAAACTCTTTAATGTACTTTACAGTGTTTATGAATATACCTTCTAAAATGTAAAATAACAATATGTTACTAATGAGTCATGACAAGGTTGAATAGTTACCATGTTATTTTTTTACTTTTCTTTATCAGGAAACTTCAGAGAGCAATAGTGGCTCAAAAATGAGACCTGCTCGTGATGTTGAGGACAGACCTTGTGGAGAGCAAAATTTCTCCTTGGTAATTTGTCTGTCAGTTCATTCAGAAGGTTTTTTTTTATGGTGACCGTGCCATACTGTCTATGATCTGAAAAAATATAAATGATTGTTAAAGGATGCACTGTATATTTATCCAGATACTGTGCATTTTGTAAAATGAGACCCACGTGTTAACTTACAGAGTTCAGATCCAGTCTTCTCATTGAAAACTTAATTTGAAAGACAATAATTGCACTTTGTAATATTTAATAATAGATCAGGCTATATTTTCAATTCTTATAACTAACAAAATCTGATTTTTTTTTTCTGACATTGTCACAAAGGAGCCACCTCAGAAGTGTTAAGCTATAGAAGCAGTTTAGCTTTGAATGGTTTTGCTCTGTAAGTTAAAATGCACATCCAAACAATAGCATTTTTATATATAAAAAAAGCAAGTAGATATATTACATGACCATTTACAAATGTATTAAATGGGAAAAAACAGTCAGAACAAAAAAATAACTCAAGAAATAGCACTAATTATTTGCTGCCACCTTTGCCTCAAAATGTGCACTCTCTTTGAACAATGTGAAAATGTCACACATATAACATACAGTAGATTTCAATGTTACAGGTTCACCATTTCAGAAAAGGAAAGTTGTAATTTATAAAAAAAAAAAAAAAAAAAGAATACAATTCATCTGTTTAATAGTAAAAGCCTGCATATCTATTTCAATCCAAATTATCATTGGAATTATTTTTGTGTTACAGGATAATGACAAGGAATCTGACTTGGCTGAATCAACTTACATTTCTACAGAGAGCAGTGAGGCAGAAGAAATTCTTTAGATGTAGTTTGCCACAGGAGCCATGTTTCTTTTTTATTGACGAAAAAGAATGGCAAGACCTGAGGAAGCATCAGAAAGGAAGATGTTTTCAAGGATTACAGTGGACAAACATAATTGCAAGGGGAATAAGGTCAATTCACCCATACTGCAGTTTTGGTTTCAAACGCCACAGCGTAAAAACCCTGCAGTCACTAAAAAAAAAACACTCCCCTATTCAAATGCACTGGCTACTGCCGGTTTGAAGATTGCCCCATTAATGTTACTGTGGAAGTCTGCTGTGCTATTCACAGGAGGAGATGTGTGAACTAAAAGGGAGGCCAGTGCGTGCAGATGCACGTACTTCTACTGGAGAAACTCTGGAAACCAAACTACCCAGAAGTGTCTATTTGGATTCCATGCAAAAACTCACAGAGATGGTGATGCAGTCTGGGTGCAGAGATAAAGCGCCAACAAAAGAGATTCTGAAAACCATTTCATGGAGTCAAAGACAACTGAAAAGACCTCATTCAAATGAACTTCTAAGTCTCCAAATGCTAATTAATGAAAAGGGATCAGACAATGAAGTCCTCCAGAGAGTCATGATGCACCCAAAAGGCATAATGCTGTGGTCAAAGAAAACACTGTCAGTGGTTTACAAAAGGTGCAAGGAGGACATTGTCTATCTGGATGCAACTGGAAGTATAATTCAAAAAGGAAGCTCCACAAGTCCTCCATACTGTGTGTATGAATTAGTTGTGTGTAATCCTTCCAAGGGGGCATCTCCTCTTCCAGTTGCAACCTACCCAACTTGTGACCATACCACAGCATCTGTCACATACTTTTTGCAGGCTTTTCAAACTGACATGATGAAGCTGTATGGGAAAAAGGCAGTCAAAAGACCAATTATGATCATTTGTGATGGCTCCCTTGTGCTTCTAAATTCTATTTCTTTTACATTCTGCAAACTAAGTCTGGAGGATCTTCTGCAGATGTATTTTGAAGTCATCACTGGCCAATACCAGGCAGAGAAGTTTGATATTCCCATCCTTCATAGATGCTTAAGCAACAGTAGGTATTTTTGGGAAGGGATAGTAGTTTAAAACTAATTTTGCTTTTTCTTTCTGTCATTGTAGTATGCAAAGACATTACAAGTTTGGAATGCACACATTTGGGCTACTTGCATGTTCAACAAATCTGAAGCAGATGGATGAGGTGCTTCTCAGTGCCACAGTCGTGTTTTGTAGTCCCTGCAGTGGAGACAATGTGGCAAAGCATTACAACAACTTAGTAGTGCTTATGCAACAAGTGGGAAAACTGGAATTTGAGGAACAAAACATTGTTGCTGAGGACTACAAGGCAATTAACACAGTGTGACTTCTATTCATGTAGAATATTGACAGCACACAGCATGGTCTTATGTTGGAATCTCTGACTTGACCTGCTGTGGATTTTTTAGAGGACATCGCATTCGCAACCATGTGTGTTTCCATCATGTACATGAAGAAAAGCATGACAGTTAAAGACTTTTTTTCAGGACGCGCCCTACCTCTTGCTTAATGCTTCTAGGGAGTAGCTGTCCTACAATTTGATGCTGAATTATTAAGTCATCCTGTTTATTTACAGAAGTATAACTACATTTATTATATGTGCATACATTTTGAATGTCTTCACAAAACCACTGACATATTTCATTTATGTTTTAAATACTATGTCAAACTACAGAAAGTAGTGTGCTAGTACATAAACCTTAATATTTCATTGTATAAAATTGAAAACATTTCTTTCCAGAATGATGTGGGAACCACAGCTCTCGAGAGCCATTTCCAGCAGGTAATAGAGAGAGCACCTCTTGACCTTGATGGCGAAGAAAACTATCTTCATGCTCCAGCATTCATTGCCAGATTGGCCAAGTACTTCCTCCCACATGCAACTCTGTGGTCTGGTCTGATGCTAGGTAGGTTTGAGTCTTTTCTAAAGTTATTATTGATAACAATAGAATATATATATATATGAGTGGTGTGAAAAGTGTTGGCCCCCGTCCTGATTTCTTATTTTTTTGCATGTTTGTCACATTGTTTCAGATCAAACAAATTTAAATATTAGTCAAAGATAACACAAATAAACACAACATGCAGTTTTTAAATGAAGGTTTTTATTATTAAGGGAAAACAAAATCCAAAACTACATGGCCCTGTGTGAAGAACTGTTTCCCCCCCCTGTTAAAACTGTGGCTTATCACACCTGAGTTCAATAGTGCAAGAATGCACTTTTTGGAGTGAGTTTGCCTTTAATTTTCTCCAAAAGGACTTATAAATGAATACCGTGATAGTCAGGCTCAGTCTTAATACATATAAATTGAAAGAACGAGCTAACCTATAAAAGGAACATTTTTTATGAGTGTTTGAATATGCAGAAATAATCCAAGTGCAACAATGGAGTTTGATGTTTTGGGTGATTTTGCTTTTAGTTTTCTCAAACTATACAGTAAAATACAACGTGTTTTTACAGGCACTAAAACGTTCAATACTGACGTATTTTCAGCCTCTGAACGTACAAATACATACGTATTTTCAGCATTTAAACATAGAAAACTGACGTATTGACGACACCTAAAAATTAATACTTATGAATATTGAAATCACGGCATTAATTTTATTAGTTTTTAGTTGTCATATGAATTACCTTGTTTTCAATTGCATTATTAAATTGTTTACTCATTTACTTATGAAATGATAACATTTGTTTTGTTGTGTGATTTCTGCTGCCAGCTTGTTTCTAAGAATATGCCTACATAATGTTAAACTTTAGTTTAAACCTTAAAATAAATAAAATTTCTGCAATCGTTTAACCTTTACTTGTCATGTAATGTTTACTTTGATTGTCATGGGCCACAAAGGGCATTTTCTCCGACATGCTGTGACTGACAATAGAACTATAAAATACACCAAAAACGCATAATTATGAAATGAAACAATTTTGTTAGTGCGCTGTAATCCAAATCTTCAGAATCCATACGACTGCGAGGAACAGACCCAAATCCAAGCCTTTTTTCGGCGATCTTCTTCTCCATCCCGAGCAGCGAGTCCAGTGACCCTGAGCAGCAAAGCCACCGCTGACTGACGCGCTCTTTACTAATTCAAATGTTGCCGCTTCAAATGACAGGTTTTACGGCAGGATAATCGAATGCTCATTGGCTCTCACCTGCATTCGTCACAGATTGCGACATGCCGTGTTTGAATGATGGTTTATAGGTAGAAGTGGAATTAGCGACTATAAAATATTTTAATGCTATATTGTTACTAAAGTGGTTATTTTCCTGCGTATTTCGGTCATTTGCGTTTTATATTCGCTATATCGGTAGGTTAAGGTTTGGGGGTAGGTTAAGGGGTCAAAATATAAATCGCTTATTGATAAAATGATAATGCACTGATATGAATATCTTGATGATATAAAAGATACGTAAATATTTTTTAAATTTTTTAGCTAAAAATACATAGCAATTTGTACATTTTAAACATTGAAATACGTCTAAATTGTAAATTTTCACATTAATAAAAACGTACAAAAAAAATTTATAGCAACTATAAAAAATATTTTAATGCTATATTGTTACTAAAATTGTTATTTTCCTGCGTATTTCGGTCATTTGCGTTTTATATTCGCTATATCGGTAGGTTAAGGTTTGGGGGTAGGTTAAGGGGTCAAAATATAAATCGCTTATTGATAAAATGATAATGCACTGATATGAATATCTTGATGATATAAAAGATACGTAAATATTTTTTAAATTTTTTAGCTAAAAATACATAGCAATTTGTACATTTTAAACATTGAAATACGTCTAAATTGTAAATTTTCACATTAATAAAAACGTACAAAAAAAATTTAAAAATACGTTTTGTGCTTGTAAATGTTACGTATTAATACCTACGTATAAACATGAGACCAGGCTGTAAAATACCTTGAAAATAATTACAGTGATAGTCAGGCTCACTCTGAACACATATCAATTGAAAGAATGAGCTAACCTTTAAAGGAACACTTTTTATCAGTGTTGGAAAATGGGACACAGTGCAAGTGCCAGGATGCACATATACATATATACAGCTGCATCTCAATAAATTAGAATGTCGTGGAAAAGTTCATTTATATCAGTAATTCAACTCAAATTGTGAAATACGTGCATTAAATAAATTCAATGCACACAGACTGAAGTAGTTTAAGTCTTTGGTTCCAAAGACTTAAACTACTTCAGTCTGTGTGCATTGAATTTATTTAATACACGAGTTTCACAATTTGAGTTGAATTACTGAAATAAATGAACTTTTCCACGACATTCTAATTTGAGATGCACATACACACACACACATTAAATAAAACCATTAATATTAACATTTATAAACATTAAAGTATTTATAATAATTAATGTACAATACAAACGTTTATGTACAAAAATAATGAATTTACAAACTACAAATAAAAAATAAGTTAAAAAGCAAAAGTATAAAGGTAACGTCGGTATGACAGCTTCTTTACATGCATTCTGACTGCGCTCAGCACCCGTACCGTAAGTGCACGATTACACGCGCAACACAAAAGAGTGCGGCTGACCGCAGTCGGCAATGCTCCCGTGCGGTATGCTATGCTGCTCGTTCAGCGTCTGACACGCCTCCAGCCCAAGACAACCAACATGAGAATTAATCAATTAAACGTTAACACTCTTCAAAACAGATAACACTCTATAAAAAAAGACCTACCAGAGATTGTTCTTCTACTCACAGTCAACCACCTGCGCGCCAAACAATTGAAACGCAGCTCCTCTACTTCTTCTTCTTCTTTTCTTTTTAATGGCGGTTGGCAAACCCACTTAAAAGGTGCATTTCCGCCACCTACTGGACTGGAGTGTGGAGCATGACGTATATTGGTGACAGCATATACAAAAAAATAATAATAATAAATAATAACCTTTAGTTTGACCAAAGGAGTATTACACAAGGATACAATTATTTTATATACTTCATTATGTGATCTTCAAATTCTATTTATTAAACCTATTGCTTTCAAATAATTAATAATTGCATTATAGACTTTATACTGTGCTGAAGCATACTCAAGTATTGTCTTAATTGTAATTCTTTCAATATTCAACAAACTTAATTCTTCTATTAATCGCATTCTTTCTCTTTCATATGCTTCACAATGTAATAGGATATGTTCCACAGTCTCTGGTATACCACAATTATTGCAATTACCTGATTCATGTTTACCAATAATAAATAATGATTGATTAAGAGCTGTGTGACCAATACGGAGTCTAGATATTATTGTGTCCTCCTTCCTATTTCCAAACTTGTTTTTGAATGTTGTATAGATGCCGACCCTTTACCTCCCTATCCCACATCTTTTGCCATTTCCTAATCATAGCCCCTCTGATTATTCTTCATTTCTGATTTACTGAGTGATATATTTATATCTATATCGGTTTGTTTTAATGCCTTCTTTATATGGCCGTACCATATAACTTACAAATCCAAGAAACACTCTAGCTGGTAACTTCTCCTCATCAAATTGCAACATGACCGACAAACTATCCATTCTTTCCTTATTTCTAACACATTTCAACCTTCTGGCATTGCTCACTGACGCCCCTGTAATATTCTTTTTAATTGTCTCGTCAGATACATCACTAGGTACCCCTGAGATTACTCCTCTTATCCACTTCTTTTCTTCCACTGCAGAACAGACGATTTTTTGACCCATCAAGGATTTTAATCCTATTGCTGCTTTTTGCTGTTTTCCATCTTTGCAAAACAGTAGCATTCTATTTTCTCTCAACACCATTGCTTTTTCAATTTTTCCTAACTTTTCCTTCAGTACTTTAGTTAGTTTTAACGGATTTATTGCACTCACCGATTCAGATGTAAATTTCACCATTACTTTATATTCCTCCTTTTTCTTTCTAGTTGCACCGTTTTCTCTCTCACTATCCGTACCTGATGTCGGACTCCAACTTTTCTTTAGTTTCCTATTTTCTACCACCGTCCAATTACTATTTTTAGAGTTCTCCTTACCCCGATCAAACATTTCTCCCTCCATATCACTTCCAGTATCTACGTCACTTCCTTCCATCAGTTGCTCCATTCACAGTCCAGTTGTTGCCGCCCTCTGCAGCTCCTCTACTGATCGGAAGTGCGTATTTAAAGGGAAATCCTGCATACCATCATAAGTACAACAGCGCCTCCTAGTGGCTTGCTACACAGTATTAAATCAGCACCATTACTTCAAACAAGTTATATTTGAAGCCCGCCCTCTGAGAAATACTGAACATATTGTTATAAACTGTAGCAACACCTCCCCCTTTACCTTTTGGACGTGGCTCATGTTTATAACAGTAATCTTGGGGGGAAGACTCGTTTAAAATAATGTAATCATCAGGTTTTCAAACAGAGCACATCTAGGTTATGATCAGTGATCATATCATTTACAAAAAGTGCTTTTGTAGAAAGGGACCTGATATTCAATAAACCAAGCTTTATCATTTATTTATCCGTATTGCATCTGTTTTTTATTTGTTGAACATCAATTAAATTGTTACGTTTTTTGTATTTTCTAGTTCGGGGGAACAGACACAGTCTCTATAGTGTGATATCTAGGTGAAAGAGTTTCTATGTGCTGTGTGCCATATTTCTAGACAGAAGAGCGGCACCACCCCAGGAGGAATGAAGACAGGGAGGGGACCAGAGCATATTACAGTGTCTGACATCATGCTTGCAAGTTCAAACACCTCTTTAATGTTATTTATAGTGATCTCCGACTGGCGAAGTCGAACATCATTAGCGCCGGCGTGAATAACAATCTTACTGAATTTATGTTTAGCATTAGCCAGCACTTTTAAATTTGCCAAGATGTCAGGCGCTCTGGCTCCCGGTAAACATTGGACTATGGTGGCTGGGGTCTCTATTTTCACGTTCCGTCCAATAGAATCGCCAATAACTAGAGCACTTTGATCAGGTTTCTCAGTGGGTGCGTCACTGAGAGGGGAGAACCTGTTTAATGTTTTGATTGGAATGGAAAAGCGGTGTTTTGACCCGCGACTATGCCACCTCACAGTCACCCAGTTGCCCTGCTGTGGAGTCTCTGTAACTGGAACCGAACAATGTACAGGACTCCCTGAGCTAGTCGCATCCAAAGGTGTATCTAGAGCCCTCACATTCTTACTATCCTCAGTTAAAGTGTGGATGCGTGTCTCTAATTCTGAAACCTTCGCTGTCAGCCTAACTATTTCCCTGCATTGATCACATGTGAATCCCTCGTCGCTGACAGAGAGAGCTAAACTATACATGTGGCAAGCGGTGCAAACAACAATAGCAGGAGAAGAAGCCACTACTCACCGTGATTGATGAATGATTCTTACTTAGCACTGTTGTTTGATGAACTTGTGAAAAAACGGAGCGAGAGAGAAAATAAATGGAGTGAGAGAGAGAGAGAGAGAGAGAGAGAAAGTAGAACAGTAGAAGTGTTACCACACATTTTACAAGATTAGATGTTTGTCAGTGGTGCTGAGGCTCTGCAAATCATCCACCACCTTTCTCTGTTTATGTGGTAAGTGAAATTTAATTTCATCGTCCATCGCGATGTTTCACTGTAGACATCGTCCAATGCCAATTTTGTAGACATCGCCCAACCCTAATAAGCAACTAGTTAAAAGTGAGAGTTGAACTCTAAAATAAAGTGTTACCAATATCACCTAGAAAGTAGAAACGGATTACAGTACCTTTGTTGTAAATGGAGACATTTTATTGCGTCATCAGTGTTCATCTTTAAGCAGGTAGTTTGGGTTCTGGATGAAAACAGATTTGTGTGCTTGCAAGAATGTATGTCATTCTTGTGGCCTCACAAAGTATGTCAAAGATACATAACAGCTACAAGTGTATGCACTACTTGCTTTATGCAAGCACTATATAAGATAAATCACCATACAGGATTTACCCTATTATACTTTATCGACACGAATTGATAGGTGAAACAACAAATAACAACAACAGCCGCCCACAATTAGTCTAGAAACAAAGCATCAGGCTGTCTTTGAGTTCACATGAACAACGGTTAAAGTTACTCGTCGTCAGGCTACAGAAGAATACCATAATTCCTCCGTTCAGTTAGGCCTAAGACATCGAGAGTCACGCAGACCTATAACACCCCAGCCACAACACATAACTGCGAATAACATGCCTTACCTTAACACAGAATCGACCACAGAGTCCAGCGTTTATATTTTTTCTACGAATCTTTGAGTTAACATGTACTAAACATGAGTGGAATTTGCACCGCAGCGCCCCCACACCTTGATGCTCATGACAAGAATAGCATGTATAGTTATCTTTATTGAAGTGAATTAGGTTTAAAGGGGTGGTTGACTGTTTTTTTTCTAGGCTTGATTGTGATTATGGGGTGCAGTCTAACATGTGTTAATGCTTCGTTTGTTAAAAAATGCATTATTTTTCCACATAATTTACCTTTATTCCACAGCGCTCTGTCCCTTCTCCTCTGAACGTGCTGGTCATTTCCTGCTTTTATGAAGCCCCTCCCTCAGAAATACACGATGGGCTCTGATTGGTTAGTTGGCCCAGTGTGTTGTGATTGGCTAAACCGCCTCTAGCGTGCGTCTAAGTGTATTCACTGAGCTGATGATCTGAATGAGAGAGATGCAGAGCGTGTGCAGAGCAGGGAACGCGAGGAATAGTATTAAGAACCGCTGCTTTTGAACATTGATTTTGAAACTTGTGAATCCATTAGAATCGTTAGAAGACAGAATCCCAATTCATATATGAATTGATTTTTACGTGCACCTCTACTTTTCTCTTCCTCTTCTCTAAAGCAGCGCAGCATGGCCCCGCCCCCTTTGCTGCGTGTTGCCCGGAGGCGGGGTTTATGTAAAATTCTGGGTTCTTGACGTAACAGACCCGGGAAGTAACTCGTTGTAGTCCCTTACCAGCCGTTTTTGTAGGCATTAAACTGCCAGAATTTTAAAAGGCGATATCTCCGTTTGCATTGAACTTTCAGCTTCGTAACTTTGCAGATATTGTTTATGATCAAACAGCAACATTACACACTAACTAACGTTAAAAAAGTGAAATCGCAATCAACCACCCCTTTAAATCGCCGTCATGCATGAATGAATTATATTTTTGCAATTTTACACATAATAATCCACGATGATCACATTACACAAAACTGAAATTGCACGTCAAAATAACACATTGTCAATATTTTTTGAGACCCCCCAAAATTTCACAAATAACGTTTTCAGGGGAGCCCATGTCTTATGAAGGGGAGCCTAGCTCCCCTGTAGTTCGCACACTGGTTCCACTGACCTGGAGACAGGTTTGTTGTTTGGACCACGCACTGTACCAGCGAGTAAAACATCCTCCAGCACCTCTGACTCTGTATCCGATTCCGCCGCGTTTGAATGTGAAAGACTCCTTACTCACTTAGTTCCGACTTAGTTCCATCAAATAAGACAATTCCAACCATGAACATTTTACACCAATTTCTTCAAACCGTTCATGCGGTTCGTTGATTTCAAATGTTCTTACGTCACAAGAAAAGTACGCAGTGATTGGTGGTTTTAAACGTGGCCCAATCAGCGCTTCTCGTCTCCTGTAAACACATTCAACAACAGTTCAGAACTGATGCCAAATGCCAGACTTTTTCTTCCTTTTGTAATTGAGACCTTGGAATTCAGCTGACTTCTGCTGACCACTCAAGGCAGAAGCCATTCTAGTAATGTTCTAGCTTTGTTAACACGTCACATTACGATAACGTTTTTTTCAAGAACATTTTGTCATCTCAGGCCTCAATGATATCCTCATAACATTGTCCTAATGTGGCTGAGAGAATGTTCTTCCTCTATTATTATGAAACATTGTGCCAATATTTTATTGCGAACATTGTATAATCTGTTTTCTCAACAACATCGGTAAAATGTACCAAATTGGGTTATTCGACTTTAAACAATAGCAGAACCCTTTTTGGTTCTAAATAGAACCCTTTTTTAATAAGGTTCCATAAAGAACTGTGCTTTGACAAGTTTATAGGACCTGGTGTTAAAATTTATTTCAATTAATATCAGTAAATATCCTTAAATTATTCATATTTGTATTAATATTATTTTTTATTTATTAATATTAATTTCCACCCCTCTATCTACCTGATTTTATAATATACTGTGGCTATATTTAGATTTTACATAAATAAATAAACAGCATATGTCAATTATGTACATTTATTTTTTTATTGACATGGCAAAGTGTAGGAAAAATTACAGGGCTCAAACAACTGCCGTTAGCTGAAAACATGAATACAGATCAGTTGACACTGAACACAGCATATGTCAATTATGTACATTTATTTTTTTATTGACATGGCAAAGTGTAGGAGAAATTACAGGGCTCAAACAACTGCCGTTAGCTGAAAACATGAATACAGATCAGTTGACACTGAACATGATATGGAATTAATGAAGACCAAGTTCAAGTGAAATATCTTCACAATGTCTTTATGTCCATCTTTATGTTTCTCATAGCTGATGATGAGGTGGTAGGATGTGACCGCTTCTGAAACACAGTTGAGTTTAGAGTTATAATGTGTGCAGTTATTTATGTAAAACAATTAGAAAAAATGGACAGTCTGTGAGCCCTTTATAATGTTTAAAGAAAAAGAGCTATAAGGTCATGGGATAACTTTAATGTTATTTATGACTGGGTGTTTATGCATAAAGTAAAAACAAATCATTGAATCATGGATCATTATTTCAACATTTCTGTTAGGCCTACTTAGTGAAGAGAAAGTAATCATCCTTAACTGAACAGAGCTGGTCACATGCATTTTCTGTTAAACTAAAAAGAGAAAAAGACATGATTGGCATGAAACTAGTTACCGTTTTTAAAGGTAAAACTTTAAGAAATGAATCATTTACCTCTTAAGAGTGTGTTCAAAGTCTGTCTTGAGCTCCAGAAAACCAGTAATCATGCGGCTTTGACGGTTACAGATTTGGAAAACAAAACGGGAAAAAAGAACCCTAAACTCTAAAGCAAAGAACCGTCATATAAAAGGTTCTTCAGGAGGATACGGTTCTAAAAAGAGCTGTTTCTACATGTAAAGAACCTTTAAAGAACCACCTTTTTTTTAGCGTGTAGCTTTGTAAGCACAAGAACATTCCAAAACGTTTTATAAAAAACATTACACCACCTCAGGCCTCAATTACGTCCTTATAGCGTTTTCCTAATGTGGCTGAGAGAATGTTCTTCCTTTGTTATCTTGAAACATTGTGACAATGTTTTATTGAGAACATTGTATAATCTCTTACCAGTTTTGGGAAGGTTACTTTGGAAATGTAACAGGTTACAGATTACAAGTTACCCTACTTAAAATGTAATAAGTAGTGTAACTTTTCAATTACTTTATTAAAGTAATGTAACTGATTACATTGGATTACTTTTTGATTACTTTTCTAAATTTCTAATGTTTTCAACTGTTTATCATTTTCAAACATGTAAACCAGGCAGGGTAAACTTTACAGTAGTACTCAACTCTGATTACTGTCACACTTTTGAAATCCTTCATCACTTGAATTAAGATTATATGTCAATTTTAAAGTAGACACTGGATGCAAAATTCACTTTTACATGGTGTTTGCATATAAATGTATCTTAGCAGTGTGTGGACACAACCACCCTACAATGATAAAAATCCATTCACTCCTTCTTTTTTTTTAATCCGCCAAAATCCTAAACAGTCTCAATTATCTAGCCGTTTTGATTTTCTGAGCAGTATGATTTCATATTGTTCAGGCCCCACCCACAACCCGCTGATGTTCTGTCCAATATTAGCTGTAGCGACAATGTCTTGCAATGCAGGTGTTTTGTAGTTTTGTGATGTAGAAGAACATAAGAATCTTAATTTTCTCCCGACATCAGAGCCACTTAGTTTTGTTTTTAATGGTAATGCGCCACTGAATACACCTAAATTCGTTTATGTCTGCGCAAAATGTTTTACTCCAGACTGCTTTCTGAACAAGGGACAATTCAAGGCATGTTTTGTTAAAAAGTTCAAACTCAAGGATAGATCAGTACCCAGTGTTCGTGATCCAGCTGCACCTCCAGAATAAGTAAGTCTAACACTTTATATTTTTTATCTTTGCTCTTCCATGAAAGAAAGGGGCGGGTGAGCAGAGCTCATTAGCATTTAAAGGAACATGTCCCAAAATGAGTCGCTGTGAACAGAGCAAGGTAAAGAGGGTGTTGTTTTACACGACCACTGAGGAACTTTAACCACAGTATGTTGCAGAAATGTTCATGAAGGCCCTAAAGAATCATACCAAATTGTGGAAGATCAATGTCCCCTTTGAAGCACAGCCACCACAAAATCAGACTTACTTTGAGATCATTTTGAGGTTAAATACATATTTAAAATCACAACAAGAAATATTTGATCAGCTATGATACTGTTTTTGGAATCAAATCTTTACATAGCTATAACAGTAAACACTGGAAGCTAACAATGCCTTGGAAAAAAAACAGTTAATCTTTAAAAAAAAAAATATGCATAGCTATACATAAACCCGTATAGGAAATAAAAGAGTTATCAAATAAGCATTTCATATTTAATAAGTGTCTCATATTTTAGAGCAGTCACTGCAATTTATGAAAGAAATCAATTAAATCTGTATGTGGGAGTGTGTGGGAAAAAAGCAGATGTAATCCCCTTTGTAATCCTTAACATTTTCATAAGTAACTGTAATTTAATTACACATTTTTTCTCAGTAACTGTAACTGATTACAATTACTTTTGTTATGTAATTAAATTACGTAATTCCGTTACAGGTAACTAGTTACTCCCCAACACGGTCTGTTACCTCAACAACATCATCAAAACATCCTCAAAATGTTGCAGTTAAAACGTTCTAGCTTTGTTTAAACTTAACATTATAGGAACATTATCTGAAATGAGAAACATTTGTAAAACTATACAGTTTATAATGTATTAAAGCACGCACCGGTGTTAGGAGATTTTCGGTTTCAGTGGGCGGGGCATACATGAATATTCATGAGTTTCCGGACATGCGCAGTGGAACCAGGTGGAACTGAGATTTTCAGTTCATGCTCCTTGTATCTCAGCAGGTTTAATGGAATATTAAAAAAGGTCAATATATTTCCAGCGTTGCACAAACTACATTTGTTCATCATTTCGTAACCGTTTATACTGTTTTTAATTTACAGTGCACGTTTTGTGCAGTCGTCCCTGACTGAATGATTGCAGGCATTCTTTGTGTAATGTTAGGATAAAGCACAGCAAACTTCAGCTAGTTGTAGCTTATACATTGATTTCAGTTCTTTGTGCTCTTTATTTCTAGCTTGCGATGCTTTAAGTCTGTGTCTGTTATTAGTTGTTATCATCTGTTGAATACATCACTGCCTACAACAAATGAAATAAACCTATATAAACGTATCTGTAGACATATTTTTTGTATACTGGTGTGATGATCCATGTCTTAACTTACCCCGGTCAACATTCTCCATGTTGGTTGTGAATTGTCTGCTGTTTAGTTGTAAACTATGATACAATCATACACTGCTGCAAAAACATGTTGCTAAAATATCTTCTATCTATCTTTTTCATGTTTCCAATGTAAAATATTTAAACATTTTTACAAACAAATGTAAATTTACCAATTAAGATTATCACAAGGTTTATGGTTCCATTTGCACAGTGAAACCAACAATCACAGAACACCGGGATGATTACAGCTACACAGGTTTCCAATAGTAGCGCAGATCCAACTACCATTTCAATTATTTGTTTTTAAACTGGCATCTTCTGACAATGAATGAAATAACATTCACCACCATATCAGTGGCCTAATAAACATTTTGCAGCCAACACTGATGTTATTCTGTGTCATCTGTTCTTTGATCATGTGTTGCACTGTACCTGGATGATGCACAATGATGATCATTGATAAAAATGCATGGTCTATTTTGATGCACAACAAACACTCATGCAACATTATTTATAGGCTAGGTCAAAAGCATATATAATCTTAATTAGGCTTTTTTTTTATTTTATTTTTTTACATAAACTGTTCCCTCCTGGTGGAATGAGCTGCCCAACTCAATCCGAGCAGCTGAGTGCTTAGCCATCTTCAAGAATCGGCTAAAAACACATCTGTTCCACCTTTATTTGACCCTTTAACTCTAGCACACTCTATTCTAATTCTATTTTATCTATTTGATGACTTGACCCTCTAACACTTGCACTCTCTATTCATTTTCCAACTGCTTTTCTTTAAAAAAAAAAAAAAAGGCCTCTAACACTAGCTTTCTCTATTCTATCTACTTGTTTTCTTTTTGTTATGTGTATGTACAGTATGTGTAAAGTGTCTGCTAAATGACTACATACAACATACATGCATAAATAAATAAAAAGGGCCTCTAATTACAAAAAAAATAAAGTGGAATAAAGATTGGATTGTGGCTTTTATTAGCTTGTGATAAGATGTTGGTAAAATGTGTGTTGTGTGGTTGCTGATATTAAGTGAGACAGTGACATTTTGTTTTTAAAAATATGAATTCAATAGTGATTCACACTCAAAATCCAAGAAAATTATATTCATGGAGGATGCGAAGTAAAGTTTTTCTGAATTTTGAGCATGTGTAACCGGTGTAATCTGTGTTGTGTTTTTTTCCAATGAGTAGTAACCAGACGGACATCAGCTGACGGTTCGACTCTTCTTTTACTGATAAAACATAAAACAGTCTTTACAGTGTGTTTTCGTCCTTCTTGTCTTTTCTCTCCCATGCAGACAGTGCAGAAAGGGCCAGAGAAAATGGTATAAAACCGGCATACAAAATTAATTTAAGGAGTGACAAAACAGCATACCTGATAAAACATAAAACAGTCTTTACAGTGTGTTTTCGCCCTTCTTGTCTTTTCTGTTAAATGAATGTAAGTGCAACGCAATTAGCACGTGCTTCAAGTGCATTGATTGACAGAAAACTGATCAAACTTAGTGAAAATACAGAAATAATCAAATATACATATAAAATAATGTCACAAATATGATTTAAACAGAGTATAAAAGGGCTTTTTAAAGCAAAGATGAAATTAGATTAATCAGAGCTCATTAGAAACCCACCTCTCCCATGCAGAGACAGTGCAGAAAGGGAAGAGGAGGTGCAAAGACAGGCAATTAAGACTAACGCTGCTGTCAGAAATTTGAAGGGGAAGGTGCACACACAGACCGGCATATCAGGTATACATTTGAACATTTTTTGTGTAATTCTACATATATGAACATAATACTTTCTATACCTGTTACAGATGAATCATATTGAATCCTTGTTACAAACTAAAAAGATTTATGCACCAAAACAAGACAACATAGAAAACAAGAGAGTGTGATGTTAACAATCCTTGTAGAATCTGCTGTAAAAAAAAATGACATAATAAAGCTAAAAAAATACATTTCTTAACCTGATTCTGGCATTTGATACAGGACATTACCATTCAAAAGTTTGGGATTACTATGATTTTTGTTTTTAAAGAAATGTATACTTTTGTTCTTCAAGGATGCATTAATTTAATAAAAATGACAGTAAATGTAAATGACATTTATAATATAAAAAAGATTTCTATTTCAAATAAATGCTGTTCTTCTAAACTTTCCATTCATCAAGGAATCCTGTCGCTGTATAATGCTTTCCACACTTCATTAAGCAGTACAACCATTTTCAACTGTGATAATAATCAGAAATGTTTCTTGTGCAGCAAATCAGCATATTATAATGATTTCTGAAAGATCATGAGACACTGAAGAGAAGAAGTTGAGATCTGACATCACAGGGGGGAAAAAATTATTTTAAATTGTACAATTATTTCACAATATTAATGTTTTTCAATATTTTGTATCTGATAGCCTAAATGCAGTTGGTCAACATGAACAAAGAACCTTACTAATACAAATCATTAGAACAGTATTGAATATTATATTGTATATTGTATATATCATATCAAAACAAGCACAAGCACACTTATGAACATTTGTTAATAAAATTATTTTTAACATGAAATTGCTTATTCCATTCCGTAAAATGCAGTGAAGTATTTGTTTTCTCATTTACAGTGTACCAAATGTAGGCTACTTTTAAACTTTTGTCCATACAATTTTGTTTAATCCAAAATTATACTTATTACATCCAAAATTTGACTTATTAAATGAACACTTTCATGCTTGTGTGTGTGGTCTTAGATTCCTAGTCATTTTGTAAATACAGCCTAAGCCTAACAGTTTAAGAACAATCACACCAGCATAGATGAAAAACGATTAGTCCACAAATACATGTTTATGTCAGCTGTTGTACTCAAATGATAACAACTAACAACAGACATGGTTTTAAAGCATTGCAAGCTACAGCACAACGAACTGAAATCAAAGTAATTTATACAACTAGATTAAGTGTGCTGAATGTCTGCAATCATTCAGTCAGCGACGACCGCACAAAACGTGCAGACTAATAAAAACATTGTAAACTGTTACAGAATGATGAACAAATGTAGTTTAGGCATAGGTTTGAGCAACGCTGTAAATATGTTTACCTTTTTTTATTTTTTAAATATTCCATTAAACCCGCTGAGATACAAGGAGCGTGAACTGAAATTCTCAGTTCCACTTGGTTC
>NW_015505980.1:125594-133814 GCF_001515645.1 Sinocyclocheilus grahami | reverse complement strand
GAGAGAGCGCGAGAGAGAGAGAGAGAGAGAGAGAGAGAGAGAGAGAGAGAGAGAGAGAGAGAGCGAGAGAGCGAGTGAGACACATCACAGTGGAGTCAGCTGTCAACCGTGGCTTGTGTACTGCAAACACATACCAGCTTCATCACTGTGTCTGTCACGCGACTCTGTTCCACTTTCGGGCTCTGTCTTTACATTTATTTTGAAAGATGAAGCTCGAGGTAGTTCTGGCTTTGCTATGACAATCTGGCGCTGCTGAATCAGCTACTGTTTAGTTATTAGTTTAAGTGTGTGTGTGTGTGTGTGTGTGTGTGTGAGAGAGAGAGAGAGAAAGAGAAGAGAGAATTAAAACAAGGCCACACGCCGACCGACGTTAAGTTGGCACCACACGCCACTTAAGATGCAGATTTATTTGCTCATCTACATGGACACACCTCTCATGGCTACGAGGACTCTACGGCAAGTCGGAGCATCCAGTTTGCAAGAGCGCGAAGAGGGCAAGGACAGCCCTTATAATTCTAGATATAGGGGGAAATATACCCCTGAATGAGCTTTTGTCTCATAAAGTTATCACACGAGTCACGAATGAGTGAAAATTTGGAAATGATTTTATACAACAGTTAAATGAATAAGAAATTAATATTATTATTTTATTATTATATTATATTTTGAGTAGCATTTCAGTTTAAAAAATAGTTTGGAATAGTTTCACAAAAATTGAAATTCTGTTTATTTACATTTACTCACCCGATGTTGTTTCAAACCTTATGTCTTTATTGCTTTTGAGGAACATAAGAAGATATTTTGAAGAATGCTGGTAACCAAACTGTTTTAGTCAGTAAATGTCGATTCAGATGCAGCTTCTGAAAAAAAAGTATAGCAGGTGTAATTCTAAATTAAATATTTCTTTTTAAAGCTATACATTTTGTTTGCTTTTTCTCATTCTTTGCTTTTCTCATTTAAAGGGATAGTTCACCCAAAAATTTGAATTACCCCATGATTTTCTCACCCTCAAGCCAACCTAGGTGTATATGACTTCCTTCTTTCAGACGAATACAATCGGAGTTATATTAAAAAACATCCTGGCTCTTCCATGCTTTATAATGAGAGTGAATGATAGCCCAAAATTTGAAGTCCAATAAATTTAACCAATCCATTATAAAAGAGGTCCAGAAGGCTCTGGGGGGTTAATAAAGGCCTTCTGAAGCTACACGATGCATTTGTTTAAGAAAAATATCCATATTTACAACTTAATAAACCTTCATCTCTAGCTTCCGCTAACTGTCGTACGCACGCTAATGAGAGAGTGGCGTCCAGCGGATGATGTAGCACGTAGAGGAAGCGCAGAGGAGAGAGCGAAACAAAACACCGGTCACGAATTAGTAGTACAAAACAAAGATTTGTAAAGAAAAATGTCCGACGATTTCAATATAAGCCAAGAGGACACTGGTTTTCCTTTCATGCTATGCCTTCTTCTTCATGCTATGCCTACGTGCTACGTCATCCGCTGGACGCCACTCTGTCGTGAACAAGTGTACGACAGTTAGCGGAAGCTAGAGATTAAGGTTTATAAAGTTGTAAATATGGATATTTTTTTTTACAAAAACGCATCACTTTGCTTCAGAAGGCCTTTATTAACCCCCCGGAGCCGTGTGGACTTCTTTTATAATGGATGGGTACAAATTTTGGGATTTCAAATTTTGGGCTATCATCCACTCCCATTATAAAGCATGGATTAGCCTGGACATTATTTAATATAACTCTGATTGTATTCGTCTGAAAGAAGAAAGTCATATACATCTAGGATGGCTTGTGGGTGAGTAAATCATGGGGTACTTTCCATTTTTGGGTGAACTAACCATTTAACACAATTATATGACTTTAAAATATCTTTTGAGGGTACTTTTTCCTTCCTTTTTAAAAACATAACATATGATAAACTGAAATAATACTCAAAAGTAGATACCTGAATTTTTACAATAAAGCACTTACAAATACTAGATATAGGTAATATAGTTATCACACAACACGAATGAGTGCAAATTTGGAAATTATTTTATACAACAGTTAAATAAATAAGAAATTTTATGGTAAGTCTTGCAAAATATATTTATAATCAGTGGTGGAAACAGACAAAATTCACTGGGGGACCCTAGCTTGGAATGGTAGGGACCCTACCATTATAATGGTAATAAAAGGTAAAATAATAAATTAATATATATATATTATATTTATAATAAATTTATATATATATATATATATATATATAAAGGTAATGACCTTTTGGATGTATTTAATTATAAGTCTCGTTGTAATCTATAATAACATTGCATTTATTTCATATTTTCTCTATGCTAACCCTTCTTGGATTTGAAGACAGGCACCTGCAATTTTGGCCAAATTATAGATACTTTGTGTGTGAATTTGCACATGCTATAATGTAAGCATCATTAATGACCCCTTGTCTTTAGTAAAAAAATAAAAATAAAATAAAAAGATTGATTAGTGAAATGAAAGAATGATTTAATAAAAAATGAGAATGATTGTAATCATTTTGTGATCGTAATTGTCTCTCATTGGCCTGATTATCTAAGCCCTCAAAACCTTTATTATTTAGTGGTACAGTATTGCATAATGTGTAGATTATATTTAATACACTTTGCTTAAACGTTTGCAATTAGTTTTTAAAAGGTAACATTACAGTCTTAAGGCCTCTATGCTTACATTTCTTTTTTGATATTTTTTTAGGAACACCTTCTGATCAATGACAGAAATTAACCGTCCCCGACTCCTTAAAGTTTTTTTTTTTTTTTTTTTTTTTACCTTTGTAATCCCATTTTTCAAACTTTATTAAATGTATGTCATATTTTGAGCCAAAACATTTAGATTTATAAACTTTTATTTAAAAAAAAATCCATTAAACAATAAATTCTATTAAAACAATAAAATACAATCAAGAAGAATAAGTTACCAGTCAAATGAAATCAGCATCAACAATTCATCTTTGCAAGGCACAGAACTCTTCTGTTGCATCAAGGAATATTTACAGACTTTTTGACAAGACTCAGAGGTGGCATTAATGCATTTCATAATAACGATGTTATGAGATTAATGTTTAAAATACAACGTTTTGAATATAGACATATTAAACGATTTAAATGCCTCAATTTATACTTTAAAAATGAAACTGAAACCGCCAGTAGGTGGCAGCATGTCACTGAATCATTTATTTATTCGATTCGTTCAAACGGCTGATTCATTTTGGAACGAAGCAAGTGACTCTTTATGAATGGGTGATTAAATCATTGACTCACTAGATTTGTTAAAAAACACAGATTCATTCAAAAATGAAACAGCTGTGTGTTTGCTTGGAGATGCGCAGTGGATCAGCTGTGACTTTGTTTGAACTTTTTGTTTAAGAAATAGAGCACCATCAGACAACCGTGTTCCTGAAAAGAACTGTAAAAAAAATCCTGTTAATTTACGGTAAACAACTGGCAGCTACATTTACCTGCATAATGCTGTGATTCTACAGTACACCTACTGTAATATGGAACAACAGTTTATTACCGTAAAAAAATATTACAGCACTGTGCTGTAGAAAATATAAGATGTACAGTATAACACTGTAGATGTTGCCATTATACTGTTTTAGTATTCCTACTGTAATCCCATAAACTTTATTACTGTAAAATATATTAAAATACAGTTGAAAGTGATTTTTATGTAATTTATTATTTACAATTTACATTCTAAAATTAAAACCACAGAAAATTACTTGAACACACATGGCTCTGACAAAAGATGGCTTCAAAACATTAGGCTTTTATTAAAGCCAATAATATATAAAATGCACCGTTTCCACTGAACCATTGCAATTGAACAGAACACAATGCTCTGACTTCACATGAAGATGTGGTTACAAAACAGAATGCTGTGACTTCACATGAACATCTACTATAGTTGCAGAACACAACGCTCTGACTTTGCATTACTAAACAAAGCCCCACTCAAAGTCCAGAAGGTTTTTTATGAGGGTGACCACATGAGGATTCACAGTTGAAGCCTTTTTATGGACAAGTTTCCCTGTCTTCTTGGATATCACCTTCACCTAAGCGAAGCGCCTAAAAAGCTATATAGAAATATGAGATATTAGGCTTGGTAAGTCAATATTAATTGCACTTAAGACAATTCTAAGATGTTTACTCATGATAATGACCTCTGTATTTTATAATTATCAGAGATTGATCTCATTTCAGATTACTCCGACACCTGAGAAGGACTGACACCAACCCTGTGAGGACTTCAAATTATGCCATCTCTGAATCAACATACAAAACTGCCAAATTTTCCTTATATTATTATTATCACAGCATGTAAATATTGATTTAACGTGTTTCAGATTAACTGAACACATGACTTTAACTAACTGCATGATTTGTATTATCTTAGAACTGTACATTTCTGGCATATAAATATTACTTGGACACAATATGTATTGTTAAAGCACTATACAAATAAACAAGATTTGAATTGAATATTGACAAACTATTATCCTTAAAGGGTTAGTTCACCCCATAATAAAAAAAATTATAAAATAAAAAATCTGTCATCAATTACGCACACCCATAAGACTTTTGTTCATTTTCGGAACACAAATGAAGATATTTTTAATAAAATCTGAGATTTCTGTCTATTCGCTCTATTTACCCAAAACTCTGACCCTTCAAAACATTCATAAATATATCATAAAATAAATCCATATAAACCATGCGGTTTAATGCAAGTCTTCCGAAGGGACACAATTGCTTTATATGATGAACAGATTTAATTTTAGTTTTTATTCACTTTTAAACATCCCAAAAATGGAGATGTATACATTGCAGATGCAATGATAGTTTGATAGTTCAAGTTTAATAGGAAGAACTATCAATAACCGAACAAATACAGCTGCCAGTGCATTGTTGTAAGGACATCAATGGGAGAGGGGTGCATGGATCGTGTTATTGACAGTTCTCTTCTTCCTGTTAAATTTGACTACAGCATGCAGAGAAAACAGACTTGACACTCGAACATTGTTGCACCAGCCATGTGTAGAGATAAGCAGTGACATGTTCAATCTGAAATGTCCCATTCCTTAAAGCTGTGCTTTGAGATGCTTCTTTGTTTGAAAGAAATAAAGAGAGAGTTGCAGTGGAAGTTAGATAATTATACTCCATTCAAGAATATGCAGTGAGATAACACATTCAGTTTAAACCCAGTTGAATGCACAGCTTAAATGTCAATTCACGATCAAAATAAACAACTAATTATAAAGTTGATATAGGAACAAGAGAGATCTACTAATATACAGCACAGCTTATAGTAAATGACAATTTCTGAACAGAGCTGGGAAGAGGGGCACAATATTGAAACATTATTTACCTTTGAACAAACTCCAGTGTCCTTGAGGCTTCCTTTTGGTACTGTAAGTTGAAGTTGACACTGTAAGTGTCGAAAATTGCAGCCAGCCCTGTGATGAAGCTTTGGCGGACACCTTCACAGATGACATGGTTTTCGATGCTGATCATCCATGATCCTCCAATCGTGGCTTTATCACCAGCAACTGATACAGAAAAAAGTATCAAATATTATTATCAGCACCCTATCCATGCATTTTCAATTCAGTTTTGAGCAGTATATTGTCTCTCCATTTACAATAAGTATCAAAACTGCTGCAGATCAGTACTTTTCATAACGTGGCATGGCTAAAACAACATGGATGAGCTAAATCCATGGGAGAGCCTTGCTTATCTGACACTTACACAGCCGTATCAGCCATGGAGTGGCAAGGAGGGCTCAACATCTGCTGCAGTGGCAGACATCTGTAGAACATAGACAAAAGTATTCAAATTATGAATGAAATTGTGTGACCAGTCGTAGCAAGTATAAAAAAATGTAAATAAACAAAATGTACATCAGCACGGAGTATCAGTCCCTCTATTCTATTCTATAAACACTCACATAAGATATAACATTTTGTAAATACTACCACAGGGTAACAATGACAATGATAAAATTGCATTTACCTTAAGTAGGCGATGAGGAAAACTCTGGAATATGTTGCTCAGTTTACTGCAGTCACGCCATCTACGCTGAAAAATTTGTTGTGCGTCTACATGGCGTTGCGTGGTAGTGATGCACATGAAGCTTCGAAACCTTTGCAAATCATTTTTTTTAAGAGTGGGTCCGAGCGCGTATCAAACTGAAACTACAGTCGATCACAATCAATAATGATAGGCCAATTAAAAACACATTATATAGGCACTTCTTATTTAATGACATTTTATTGATTAATTGTATTGAATGTATTAAATTTTCAATAAAACATTTGCAGTGGGTTTGTAAAATGTTTTTGCAAATTGTTTTATGCATGTTTTGGCCTGAGACACTTGGTGTTGGTATACATATTTTAAAAATGAATTTAAAAAAAATTGTTTTCTGCAAATTCTTGTTCTACGTCTCCCCAAGTACCACTGTGGTAAATTGTATTTGCTTTACTGTGTCATTCTTTAATAATTGCATGCCAAACTCATGAGTAATCCTATTTACCTCACCATACAGACATATTTTTAAAAATCATTAAAAAAAAAAAATCTAATTGTTTTCTGCGAACTCCACCAGATTCTTGTTCTATATCTCCCCAAGTAACACTGTGGTGATTTCCATGTTACATTACTGTATCATTTTTTAATAATTGCTTACCAAAATAATGACCAATGCTATTTACGTTGCTATACAGACATATTTTAAAAATTCATAAAAAAAGGAAATCAAATTGTTTTCTCCAAACTCCACCAGATTCTTGTTCTTCACCTTCCCGAATACCACTGTGGTGATTGTCATGTTACTTTGGTCATGTTACATTGTAATGACGACTTTGGTAAGCAATTATTTTAAAAATGATACAGTAATGTAACATGACAATCACCACAGTGGTACTCGTGGAGGTGAAGAATGGAGTTTGCAGAAAACAATTTGATTTGACCTTTTTATGAATTTTAAACCATGTCTGTATAGCAACGTAAATAGTAGGGATGCACCGATACCACATTTTCCAGTACTCGCCCGATACCGATACTTTTATTTTTGGTACTTGCGATACCGAGTACCAATACCGATATTTTTATTGCATTTGTAAATTTTTTAAATATTGGGTACAGAAACCAAAAGGGTATGTATAATGTTAGTTGGTTAACTTCATTTATCAAAGAGATGCAGTCAAACCAAAATGTATTCAGACACCTTCAACATTTCTCACATTATCAGTTTATTCGCTATAGTTTAGAAAATGGTAATAAAATATGACAAGAACTCAGAGTTACACTGTGTCAGAACAAATTCATCTTGATAATGTTAGATAATTTTGATAGAAAGGTATGTAATAGATTACAATCAACCAAAATAATTCAGACAGCTGTTAGTATGACAGTTTTTACACAACTATCAATACTTTGTCGGGTGACCCTTAGCCTTAATGACAGCATATAGTCTCCTGGGCATGCTGTCAACCAGCTTCATGCAAACCTGAACTTCAGTTTATTCCCAGACTCGGTCTGAATAATTTCTGGACCCAAAGTTGTATCAATTTTACTGGTAGTCCACTGTACGAAGAATTTTTGGGTATGCTTTGTCACAGTTTACTTTATTTTGCCATCCTCACTTACATAAATGAACTATAGTGTCCTGTACCCACTAGTAAAAAAAAATATCAAAAATTATATCTGGTCTCTGAATCATTTTTGGTTTCACTGTATATTCTTCGGTTATTTTAAGCACTGTAATCACACGCTTTGCTGTAATAATGCAGGGAACCACTCGTTATAAATCTCCTTACTGTGATATTTTCAGAAATAGAAGTCGTGTTTTTTCATCTGAAACGTGCTGCGATTTATATTCCAAAGCCGCTCATATAATGCAGAAACAATCAAGCAAGCAAAACACGCGCACCGCTTGCACGTATTTGTACTGGTGCAGAATGAGAGGACAGTAGTACAGCCTAGCGCATTTCACACAGGCTGCTAGATTCACTTTCGGCAGAAAGTCGTGTATGCCTAAGGTTGAAAATAAATGATGTTTATAGTGAATGCCCCTATGAATGGTTTTATTTTTACGGTTTAATTTTAATCCAAATGATGCATGTGCTAAGTGAGTGAACATCAAAGATCACACAACAGAATTGCG
>NW_015505980.1:115031-123971 GCF_001515645.1 Sinocyclocheilus grahami | reverse complement strand
TATTTGTACTGGTGCAGAATGAGAGGACAGTAGTACAGCCTAGCGCATTTCACACAGGCTGCTAGATTCACTTTCGGCAGAAAGTCGTGTATGCCTAAGGTTGAAAATAAATGATGTTTATAGTGAATGCCCCTATGAATGGTTTTATTTTTACGGTTTAATTTTAATCCAAATGATGCATGTGCTAAGTGAGTGAACATCAAAGATCACACAACAGAATTGCGCGCGCTCTCTCTCTCTCTCTCTTGCTCTCTCTCTCCCTACCGTTAAGTAACTTGTGCATTGTTTTGCTTACTTCTTTTTGACATATCCGACCGAACTACAAACTTTCCAGTGATGTCTGTGAGAAAGATATATTCACTCGACAAGCTCGCGCATCTGCGCCGCCGCGCGCTCAATCCACTCAGCGCGCTTTGTTTATCAGCTTGTGCACATAAGCTATACAGGCGTTAATACTGAATGTTTAACATTATATTCATTGCATACATATACTTCGTAGTAAACATCCTTAACTCCTTTCTGCTATCTGTTGTTCTGTTGTTGGTGTTTCTTTGTCTGAATACGGCACTTGTCACATGCTGTGTGGTATCGGCGTTTGGTATCGGGGCATTTTAACGAGTACAAGTACAGGAGACCAGTATCGGTATCGATGCATCAGTAGTAAATAGCATTGGTCATGACTTTGGTATGCAATTATTAAAATATTATACAGTAAAGTCACATGGAAATCACCACAGTGGTACTTGGGGAGATTTAGAACAAGAATCTGGTTAAGTTTGCAGAAGACAAATTGATTTGACCTTTTTTTATGAAGCTTTAAAATATGTCTGTATAGCAACATAGAATTGGTCACGACTTTGGTAAGCAATTATTAGAACATGATACAGTACAGTAACATGACAATCACCACAGTGGTACTTGGGGAGGTGATGAATAAGAATCTGTTGGAGTTTGCAGAAAACAATTCGATTTTATTTTTTTATGATTTTTTAAAATAGGTCTGTATGGTGAGGTAATTAGGATTACTCATGAGTTTGGCATGCAATTATTAAAGAATGAAACAGTAAAGCAACATAAAAAATTACCTCAGTGGTACTTGGGGAGATGTAGAACAAGAATCTGGTGGAGTTTGCAGAAAACAATTTTATTTTACCTTTTTATGAATTGTTCAATTATGTATTTACAGTGAGGTAGTAAATAGCATTGGTCACGACTTTGGTAAGCAATTATTAAAAAATGATACAGTAAAGTCACATGGAAATCACCACAGTGGTACTTGGGGAGATTTAGAAAAAGAATCTGGCTGAGTTTGCAGAAAACAATTTGATTTGACCTTTTTTTTATCTTTAAAATATGTCTGTATAGCAACATAAATAGCATTGGTCACGACTTTGGTAAGAAATTATTAAAAAATGATACAGTAAAGTAACATGACAATCACCACAGTGGTACTTGGGGAGGTGAAGAATAAGAATCTGTTGGAGTTTGCAGAAAACAATTTGATTTGACCATTTTATGAATTTTTTAAATATGTGTGTATAGCAATGTAAATAGCATTGGTCACGACTTTGGAAAGCAATTATTTAAAAAGATTATACAGTAAAAACAACATGGAAATCGCCACAGTGTTACTTGGGGAGATGTAGACAGGGCCGTTTCTAGGCATAGCTGAAGGGGCGCCAATGAGCGCACGTACTGGCACTTTTAGCAGGGTTGTGATAAAGAGTGGCACGGTCACCCTGAAATATGACTGCCGCCCCCACTGGATCCCCCAACATTATTGGGCTAGAGTACTGTCAATCTGACGATGCCTGTATGCCACTAGATCAGAGTGCTGTCAATTGCTGCCTGATTGTTGCATGCAAAGTTTCCATTTGGAGCATTCAACAACGCCGTTAGATCAGAGGGCTCTGTCAGTGCTTTGGCAAGGTAACACTTTTTTTGCCATCCAATAAAGCTAAGTTCAAAGGCTCATTTAAAATATCGGTACAGTAAATAAAGTGCACAAAATCAGTATTTTGTTTTGGCAGTATTTGTGGCACTTTTGTGGCACATTTGTCCAAATATTTGTGGCAGATTTGTCCAAATAATGTGCGTTTTTTGCTCCAATGCATTGTTAAAGGATCAGCGTTTCATGTAATTTTCCCATATAAACTTTAACATCCAATTAAAAAATATTTGTATAGTAAAATTAGCTAATTCATGAGATCAATACATCCTTTATTAGACCGCTTTGTCGAGTTAAATGCATTCTTAAGGTGTCGAAATGCTGAATCAATTCATTCATTTCCAACAGTGCTTAATGGGAGCAGCGTCATAGAGGGCAGAGCGTCACATTATTTAAAGGGGACATTAACGCGTTAACGAGTGGCAAATTATTAAGTAGCTGCATTGGTTACTTTTATGTCACTGATAAAACTTTTATATGTAGTTTGGTGTAACAAAGGGGTTTTATAGGTTTGACTGAAATAATAATGCAATAACTGACACTTTAAAACAATGTTTCAAGAAACAACAACAAACAAATTGAACAAAAAACAGATAAAGACAAAAAAGTAGCCATTGATAATATCTAAACAATATGTAGTAGTATAGTATATAGTATCCAAATCAAAATGTAATAAAATTAATTTATGTGTGATTTATGTGTAAATTATGTGCAATGTCTTAGCCACTAGGGATTGTTACATAGGGTTTATACAGCATCTAGTGGCAACACAATGATATTACAGATACTAAATTGTGCAAAATTGGGGCAATAGGGATTTCGCCTAGGGCGTCAAATTGGCTAGAAATGGCCCTGGATGTAGAACAAGAATCTGGTGGAGTTTGCAGAAAACAATTTGATTTGATTTTTTTTATGATGTTTTTTAAATAGGTCTGTATGGTGATGTAAATAGGATTACTCGAGTTTGGCATGCAATTATTAAAGAATGAAACTGTAAAGCAACATAAAATTTACAACAGTGGTAACTGGGGAGATGTAGAACAAGAATTTGCAGAAAACAATTTTATTTACATTTATTTATACATTTTTAAAATATGTATACTAACACCAAGTGTCTCAGGCCAAAGCATGCATAAAACAATTTACAAAAAACATTTGACAAACCCACTGCAAATGTTTTATTGAAAGTTTAATACATTCAATACAATTAATAACATTTCATTAAATATGAAGTGCCTGTATAATTGTCACAATCTGTGATGGCGAGGAATGATGGAGACGAGGAATAAATGAAACAGTCTTTAATCCAAGAAACACAGGGTACAGCCAACACTGGGAATGGCAGGAAACACATGAACATAACAAGTAGAACCGACCGAGACAGACTGCACAGACTAGGACTTAAATACAGGGGATGATTGGGGAAACACAGGTGTATGGGATGACTAATCAAACTAATTAACCAAAACAAGGACAGGAACATGACGAAATAAGGGAACAGAAACAAGGGCAAAACATGACACAGACTGTCCATGATCCTGACATTATGCCCCCTTCTGGAAGGTGCGTCCTCCCACCGTAGCAACAACAGAGGGAGGTGTGGGTGGGAACTTGGGAGGAGGTTCCGGAGGAGGATGGATACCCAGGAGGGGGCCGGCAGACAGAGACCAGGGAGGTGACGAAGGAGAGAGGAGCCAGGGAGGAGACAGGAGGGGCCCGGAGCAGGAGGAGCCAAGCAGGACCCAGGCCACAGCCATAATGTCGACCCACGGTGGAGCCGACGGAGGGAGAAGCCATGGAGGAGGAATGGCCGCCGACTCCAGGGGGCCGACCAATGGCAGCGGAGCAGGTGGTGGAGGAGCCTGAGGTGGAGACGGAGAACCAACGAGCCAGGGGGATGCCGAGGATCTGGGGGGCCAGGGTGGAGCTGAAGGCTCTGGCAACCAAGGCGGAGGCGGAGATCTGAGGACCAAGGTTGAGCTGGTGGGAGGAAGGAGCCCAATAGAGCCGGTGGGACGGAGCAATGAGGTACAGCCAGAGGAGTGGAGTCCTGAGGCGATGGTGGGTCGATGCCTGACCAAGGCGGAGCCGGAGGGAGCTAGGAGCCAAGGTGGAGCTGCTGGGTCTACGGGCCGAGGCGGAGTCCGGGCCTCGGAGGTAGAGGTGAGGAATGATTCTCCAGCCATGGCGACTCTGGAGGATGGCAGACCCGCAGCGCTCGCACCGTAATGATGGTGGGCTGAAGGCAAGCAGAGGGGCTGCCAGACGACAGCGGTGGAGGAGGCAGGAGCGGGTGGGAGGCGATGGTGGGTCGATGCCTGACCAAGGCGGAGCCGGAGGGAGCTAGGAGCCAAGGTGGAGCTGCTGGGTCTACGGGCCGAGGCGGAGTCCGGGCCTCGGAGGTAGAGGTGAGGAATGATTCTCCAGCCATGGCGACTCTGGAGGATGGCAGACCCGCAGCGCTCGCACCGTAATGATGGTGGGCTGAAGGCAAGCAGAGGGGCTGCCAGACGACAGCGGTGGAGGAGGCAGGAGCGGGTGGGAGGGCGGGCATTTGTGCGTCTCCAGGCATTCAGGGCTTAACTCTGGATCGGAAAGCCCCCTCTAGGCTGAACACGGGAAAAGGATGGCGCTCACGAGGAGCGGACACTTGAGGGCGCTTACGAGAAGCTGGCACTGGAGGGTGCTCTGGACTGGAGGCCTCTCCTCTTCGCTTTGGAACTTTCGCCACGCCATACTCGGCTCACCCTCAGCTGCGGTGCAGGGGGCGGAGCTCCTCTCCGCGCTCACGCCGTCCGCGGCTTTCTCCCTCCTGGCGAGCATTGTCGCCGGCTCTCGCACCTGGTCTGACGGCTTGGGCTCTACTTCCGAGGCGATCCTCCGCTCAGTCGCTCGGCTTTGCGCTGGCTCGTAGATCGCGACGGGAATTGGCTCTCCGTCATCGGTGGGCTCGGGCTTTAGCTCCGCACAGGCTCTGGGTCCGGAGTGGCACCTCCACAAATGTGGCGAAGTTCGCTCGAGGGTCTTCCTCGGATGATGGCGCTCTGTACGCGGAGTTTAAACTGGCATCATAGAACACACAGAGCGCGTCGTCTGGGTAGCTGGAGAGGTTGGCGAACACCAGAAATAGTCTGGTGTGGCCCTCGAGCAATCTCTCCCCCTGCTCCAGCAGGAGGATCAGATATTCTGGACGAAGGAGGGGATCCATGGAGGAACACTACAGAAACAAAAACGGAGGGAACACACGGAGGTAACTGTTTTTTGGTCGGTTCTTCTGTCACAATCTGTGATGGCGAGGAACGACGGAGACGAGGAATAAACGAAACAGTCTTTAATCCAAGAAACACAGGGTACATCCAACACTGGGAACATAACAAGCAGAACCGACCGAAAAAGAGTGCACAGACTAGGACTTAAATACAGGGGATGATTGGGGAAACACAGGTGTATGGGATGACTAATTGACTAAAAAAACGAATTAACCAAAATGAGGACAGGAACATGACCAAATAAGAGAACAGAAACAGGGGCAAAACATGACACAGACAGTCCATGATCCTGACATTAATGTGTTTTTAATTAGCCTATTATTATCGATTAATTGACTGTGGTTTCAGTTTGATACGCGCTCAGTGTTCAGTTTGGTGGTGCTGGCAGCTCACAGTCTGGGCAAAAAAAAAATCACCTCTTCCTCCTTTGTTATTTAATATTTCTGTACACATTTACTTCTGAAGACACTTGATGCATTGTTATTTTGCTCAGATGGGGGGAAAAATGCGTCATGATGCGTCGTGGTTTTGCTCTGAGGAGTTATGAGCGGTCTCATTGTCGCACACGTGACTAGACTTAAAAAATACTGTTTTATACCGTAAAATTAAACAGTAGTTTGCGATTAATAATTTGTTCCGCAAAGCTATCATCATTCACAGTATTCAACTGTATTTACGAAGAACGGTGCCTTACTGTAGGAAAATTCCTGTATTTTTACAGCTATTTTTTTACAGTGTGTAAGTCCTTATGTTAACTTTTGTATAAAATCAAAAATTTACAAAACTGTTGTAGGTAAATTCAATTTCACATTTGCAAACTCCCTTTAAAAATCTATTATTACATCATCTCTACACTTTGTTTGTTATAATGAATGACAAAACTGCAGTCTGCTTTGACGATCTGAGGCACACCGATAAGCATTTATTGGCTGCAGTCTGCAGACCAGTTGGAAGTGAAACGCCGTCCCCCCTCGAAATTCACTCCGCGGACTCCGTCCCTTTAATCTCATTTACTATCCTAACTGCGTGAGTTTTTTAAAATTTGTCTTTGTTGTCGATACTAATATAAAATATCTGGGGGGACCCCCCCTAATTCTATTTTTTTTTTTTTACTTCTTATGGGGGGGTCCCTAATGCCTTATAGGGGGTCCCGGATCCCCCCAGCCCCCCTCAATTCGATGACTATCATTTCAGTTTATGTTATGTTTTTAAAAAGGAAAAATAAAAGTACCCTCAAAAGATATTTTAAAGTCATATAGCCTAATTGTGTTAAATGAGAAAAGCAAAGAATGAGAAAAAGCAAACAAAATCTAAAGCTTTAAAAATAAATATTTAATTTAGAATTACACCTGCTATACTTTTTTTTCAGAAACTGCATCTGAATTGACATATTTACTGACTAAAACAGTTTGGTTACCAGCATTCTTCAAAATATCGTCCTATGTTCCTCAAAAGCAATAAAGACATAAGGTTTGAAACAACATCGGGTGAGTAAATGTAAATAAACAGATTTTCAATTATTGTGAAATTATCCCCAACTATATTTTAAACTGAAATGCTACTCAAAATATAATATAATAATAAAGTAATAATATTAATTTCTTATTCATTTAACTGTTGTATGAAATAATTTCCAAATTTTCACTCATTCGTGACTCGTGTGATAACTTTATGAGACAAAAGCTCATTCAGGGGTATATTTCCCCCTATATCTAGAATTATAAGGGCTGTCCTTGCCCTCTTCGCGCTCTTGCAAACTGGATGCTCCGACTTGCCGTAGAGTCCTCGTAGCCATGAGAGGTGTGTCCATGTAGATGAGCAAATAAATCTGCATCTTAAGTGGCATGTGGCGTCAACTTAACGTCGGTCGGCGTGTGGCATTGTTTTAATGCGTGATGGCGTCTGCCGTTAACTTATCTCCAAACTGCGCTTATTTAACGCCTGGCGGCGTTATGAAAATGGCATTTTAATATTGATATGGTTGTGAAAAGCACGCAAATTCTGAACCATTTGACTTTCGATAGTATCCTTTCATATCAAAGCGCGAAATTATGGAAGCATATAGGTAGCGAAATTCAATTTAAAATGCAATATGCAAAATGGCAATGCAATATTCAAAATGGAATTGTATTTCTTAAATTTACATGTTCCATTACCCATACGTGCAAAGTTTGGTGAAAAAGTAAAATGAAAATTAAATTATATAATTTACATTTGCCATTTCCAACAGTAGTCTTAATATGTAAATTGCATGCACATTTGAACCCTTTAGAAGTTGCGAACTGAAAATGTATAACACAAATTGATTTGATATGTGTAACATGTTCAAGCAGAAATGGTAGCAAAATTATCATTTAAATGCTATTTGTCCTAAGTGCATTTAGACTTACAGTTAGAACACTTAGGATTGCATTTTCATCATGACGCCGTGGGATATCTGTAGCAAAATTCAATTTGAAAATGCATTCCGAGCTGACGTACGTTTGGATCGTTTGAAACATGGTGGCTGGAGGTCTGATAAGATCGTTGAATTCACTGGCAGATGAAGTGGAGCGTGAACAGAGAAATGTATGAAGCGTATTCCATGCTAAAATCAAATCTTCGTTCGAACGAGAAATCGAACGTCTATCCGAACGTCTTGAGGTTTGAGCGTCTTAAGCCTGTGATATACTTTCCGCACGTACAATCCGGACTACTTGCAATTATACTACTGAAACTGTCCGCTCTGCGGACGTGTTCCATACATGCGAAGTAGATCGGCTTGAACAATAAACAAACATGTGAACAAAGAATTGCCCAGAGTTATTGTACATCTGGCTGTCTTTATATTGTTTTATCGACAGTTTGTACAGGTTCGAGTAGTATCGGGCTTCTTCACACAGCCTGCGCATGCGCAGTAGCCTACTGACCACGCGTACTTGTTTTTATAACATAATCAAACATAATTCAAATAATTTATTTACATTTCCAACAAAGGCAGGGTTTCTGCGGAGCATTGGATATCATTAAAATTCATTAAATGACCTTTAATAACAGTCATTCAGGACTTCCGTTCAAAAACTCTGGAAGTCTTAATTAATTTCAAACAATTTTTTGTATAATTCATTAATTTAATTTAATGTTTCTAATAGACACATTTATAGCAGAACCTCAAGTAAACTACATGTTATTTTGTTTAGTCATATACAGGTGGGAGCTTTTTCAATTTATTCAATTATTAGTCAAAATATGACTTTGTAGCGAATCAGCTCAAGGGGAAATATGAATAATTAATAATAACTAGTTATAATTAATTATAAATATTTAGATCCGCTGTAAGTATTAACTTGACCTCTCAGGGTCAACTGTCTGTCAATTCTAAGAACGTTAATTTCCTGGTTAAGGGAAATAACTTTCTTACTGTACAATTCTACACAGGACCTGTAGCATAAATCTGCATGATTAAAGGACTCCAGTTATGAGCAAACAATGAACAACGTCAGGTGTGATACAAGTAAGACTTTATTATCTACATAAACACTTAAACTAGTCTAACATACTACATAAACACATGCATACAGTTGGTATAGGAAAGGGTTAAAGCTTAAGCAGTAAAGAGCAGAGAAATAAAAATATGAAGTTATGGAACCATTTGATATTCAGCATCAGATTCTTAGTTCAAACGCACCTTTGTAAAAAGATACCCATGATACTTAATGTATCAATTAATAAAACTAAGTTTGA
>NW_015505980.1:114053-114939 GCF_001515645.1 Sinocyclocheilus grahami | reverse complement strand
GTCAAGGCCGAAGCCTGGCACGAACTTAGTGGGTTCTTAGCAGCGTTGTAGCTCACATCTTCTCATAACCTAACAGAACCACCGACTAGGGTCGGGTCACTGGTGTGAGGCCTTTAAGGTCTGAGAAGATTCACGCCTCTCAAGATATGCTTGTCCAATGAGAAAGGCTGAAATCCCAAGCGGGAGTTTGGAAATACTGGGGAGTTTTATGACCCTTTGTGCGGAAGCATGGTAATTTGCATATGGAACTTGAATCGAAATTACTAAAGATTCTCAGGACACTAATATATTGCCTATGTACCAACATATAATATACACTCTCGTTTAGATCATCAGAAGACTAATTCATAGATACTAAACATGGTAGGATTACATATAGGTAAGATGACAGGAACTAGTGGTTCCATCATAAGCCTGCATAAAACAGTATAAAATATCAAAGACAACATACACAATGACCTGAAGGATATGTGTGTTCATTCAAAGAAAGGTTTTCCTATGGATTAATTAGAGAAGAATCCATTTCTACTGTGCATTGTGTCTCTTCCTATGGAAAAGGTAGTGATTTTTGCTACTCACATTCCTTTGGGCCATAAAACCAGTGATATCAGCATTAGTTGCCATGGGGACCAGGGGGGGCCTGGTGTCGTTCGCAGACATCCTGGCACCCAGTTTATTGGGTGAGTGGTCTGTGACAATTTGTTAATCTAATGAATTACTGATTTGTTAAATCAAATGAAAAATTGTGTGTTTGATTGGTCCAGACGCTACAACTGCTTACACACATTTTCAAAACTTTGCCTCTTTTTTCAAAACTTTACACACAAATCCAAGAATTGCACACACAAAATGCCTCACATCTCTTGCAAAATGAAGCACTGCATTC
>NW_015505980.1:109551-113610 GCF_001515645.1 Sinocyclocheilus grahami | reverse complement strand
GAATCAGTGGGGTCTTACAAACACCTTTAGTGGAGGCCTTGTGCTTGTTAAAGGCCTTTTGTGTCAGGTTACGCAGCTGTTGATTAGGCATTGTGCGGCAGGCCATAATGCCTAGATGGTGACTTACACTAGGATGGGGGTTTCGGAGGAAAAGGTTCTTGCAGCTGGTGTCCTCCGCCATCCCAGGGTAATGGCAAGCTTTGAAGTAAGCTTGTTGAAGTCTGTGGTAGTAAGCATGGGGAGTTTCATGCCGGCCCTGTTTGGTGTCTGGGGCAGCGATCAGTCCGTGTTCAGACTCTGCGTCTGAGAATTCCTTTATGACTTGTTTAAGCTGCTGGTGAGGCTGCAGGATCAGTTCCTTTGATGTCCTCAGGATCTCTGCAGTATTTAGGTTGCCAGATGTATTGTCTCTGGCCAGCTCGTTGGGGTCTGTGGGGTCACATGGTGTGTGTGTGTCTGCAGTGATCCTCTGGAAGGGTCCCTGCCCCACCCCGTGGCTGCTGGCTGGTGACGTGTGAACAGTGGGCTCTCGCCCCCCCCTCGCAGGTTCGAACTCTTGGCTGAGGGGGTCTGGGCCTGCTTGCCCGGGGAAGTTCTGTGTCGTGTTTTCCCTGTCTGTTCACCTTGTGGTCTGCAAGCATATTTCAGTTCATTTGTGACATTGAATTCACCTTGGCTTCATTTGACTTTACCCGATTGGTGTTTGGAGTTGTCTCGCTGCTGAGCAAGGACTTGGATTTCAGCTCGGGCTGCTTGCAGGTGGCATTCCCAGGTGTTGTTTCGGTTCGCCTGAATTAAACTTTTCCTTCTGCAGCTGCAGAGGTTTTCAGGAAGAATGCTTTGGCTCCCCCCTTTGTGTCTGTGTACAGGGGTGAGGGAGTTTGCACTGCTAGCTGTGTGACATGCAGCAGGGTGTCTTTTACTTGAGTCTATGCGCAGTCGGTAGGACTGTTTCAATTCTTTCTGAACCGTGTCAAGCTCCTCTTTAATTGCTGAGTCAGGATTTGGACCTCAGCTCTGGCTGCATGCAGATGGCCTTCTAAGGCCTTAGCTCTGGTGGCTCTCTCATTAAGTTCCACATACGCTGTTTTAAACAGTGACTTTGTGTGAAACAGTTCTCTTTCCAAGTCCTGTCTGGTGGCTTTCAAGCTACTCTCTGTGTTCAGCAGCTGTTAGTGCCTCCTGAAGACTGGTGATTTCCTACTGTTGCACCATTCTGTGAAGGTTCCTTGCATCCGTTCTGTGCCTTCTCTCGTTGAGCAGGTGTCAGTTCCCTGTAGAATTCTGTGACTTGCAGGATCAGTTCATTTACCTCCTGTCTGAGGCCCTTGAGGGCATGGGCCAAGGAGAGGATGATGCTGGTCAGATCCTGGTGGTTCAGGCTGGGTGTCAGGTGTCCACTTGTGTCGCAGTCTCGCTGTTCCTTTCTTTGCCATTGCAGGTCGTTGGCTGCTTTGAACTGAAGGATGTCCATTGCAGTGCTCTGCTGGGTTTCCAGGTGGTCCTGGTGAGCTGGCAGGGCTGGTTGTCTGTGAAATGTCTGCGACATACTGGCCCACTTGTGGGAACACCAGAGAGAGAGAGGCACAAGGCAAATGCAGATACGTACAGAGGTGTTAAGCGATCTCTAAAGGGAATGGCTGTGTAGGCCGTGTAAGGTATGAATAGCTGGTGAGGGGCAGCTAGTGAGGTAGGGTGCTATGTTTTTGTGTTCGTGAACACAAAGAGAGAGTTTGAGTAACTTTGTTGAGGGGGCTGTAAGCAGGGGTCAGCTGATGACCGGGTTATACGTGTGGTCAAACTATTACTCAAAGCACTGATGGTTCACGGGTTTGGTCACTATGACAAAACTGAAATAAAATTAGATGAAATCAAAAAGAAAAGGAAGGAGGAAGATTTTACCTATTTAGTTTTTTGTTTCCTAAGAGATATGGCTAAGCAGGTGTCACTTGTGGGTGATGCTGTAATAGACTCATAAACCTAGGCTTAGACTGTTAGCTAAACTAGCAGGGACACGCCAAATACCTCATCAAAAAGAAAAAGAAACAATGGGAATTGTTCCTAGTTCTATCTGGGCCTACATTGTGTTGAACAGTAGCTGCCCTTCAATGTATTAGGCCTGGCACTGAGGAGTGAGGAGAAGTAGAGAGGAAATAGGGATTAGGCTACTAATAACCTGTATAACTCCTTAAGTTGCTAGAACTACTGTAATCCTATACAAAAAGTGAAGATGGTGATGGTTGGATAACTAAAATACTATCTGGGCCTACATTGTGTTGAACAGTAGCTGCCCTTCAATGTATTAGGCCTGGCACTGAGGAGTGAGGAGAAGTAGAGAGGAAATAGGGATTAGGCTACTAATAACCTGTATAACTCCTTAAGTTGCTAGAACTACTGTAATCCTATACAAAAAGTGAAGATGGTGATGGTAAAATAACTAAAATAAGGTAAAAGTAAAACAAAACAAAAAAGGGGTCCTAAAAGCTGTAGGAAACTAAAAGGGAAAGTAAATAAACAAATTGATTTAATTAAATCTCAGATTTAATAAAAAATCAATTTAGCTGAATTGGTACATCCATGCTAAATAAATGCAATAAAATCAAAGAGAGGTAGAATAAAGTCAAAACAAAAATAAACAATAACACAAGTAAACCAAAGTATGTGGGGAGGGACCGACCGAACTGAATCCAAAGAGGAGGTGATAGCATCAACAGGAAGTGAAACCAGGAGTGATGGGAATAGAGAGAGAGAGAGAGAGTGGTTTGAAAGTTACACTTTACACACCTATGTAGCATCTGGACCAATCAAACACACAATATATATTTTGGTTAGCTATATTTAACAAATACTCTGTAACACCCCTCAGTTAACAAGCCATATGAGGGCCTATGGACCCTTCCCCGAAATGCGTAACCCCTCAGGAAAGCAGAACAGGCCTCTGGTTCCATGGCAACCAAGGCTGATATCACTGGTTTTATTGCTCAAAGGAATGCAAGCAGAGACACACAATGCTCTATTCTCTAATTAATTAATAGAAAAACCTTTCTGTGAATGAACACACATATCCTTCAGGTCATTGTGTATGTTGTCTTTGATATTTTATACTGTTTTATGCAGGCTTATGATGGAACCACTCGTTCCTGTCATCTTACCTATATGTAATCCTACCATGTTTAGTATCTATGAATTCGCCTTCTGATGATCTAAATGAGAGTGTATGTTATATGTTGGTACATAGGCAATATATTAGTGTCCTGAGAATCTTTAGTAATTTCGATTCAAGTTCCATATGCAAATTACCATGCTTCCACACAAAGGGTCATAAACTCCCCAGTATTTCCAAACCCCCACTTGGTAGTTTTTCAGTTAAAGACAGTTCATCATTGAATTCAGTTATGTCATCATCCAGTTCAGTTCAGTTTAGTATCTTTGCAATCATTTGCAATCAAGTCGACAATATCGCTGGAAATGAAATGTCCCCAACTAAGCAAGCCTGAGGCGACAGCGGCAAGGAACCAAAACTCCATCGGTGACAGAATGGAGAAAAAACCTTGGGAGAAACCAGGCTCAGTCAGAGGGCCAGTTCTCCTCTGACCAGACGAAACCAGCAGTTCAATTCCAGGCTGCAGCAAAGTCACATTGTGCAGAGGACTCATCTGGTTCCTGTGGTCTTGTCCAGGTGGTTGTCTGAGACAAGGTCTTTACAGGGGATCTGGGGCTCATCTAGTTGTCCTGGTCACCATTAAGGGCCTTATAGGCAAGTAATAATATTTTGTAACTGATAACTTAATAGGTAGCCTTAATAGGTTGCTCACTGATGTGAGCAACGCTCCAGGACACCCTAAGTTTTGTGCCAAGCCTTCGGCCTTGACTTTTCCATTCACCAAGATTCTCTGACTCAAACTGGTTCTTTTTCATCAACCAACTTCAGCAAAGATCAACTTGAACCTTCAGATTGCATCAAACCTCTCTTTCAGACAGATGAGACGTGCAAGTATTCAAACTTAGTCTTATTAATTGATACATTAGGTATAATTTGCACCTTTTTACAAAGGTGTG
>NW_015505980.1:105014-109520 GCF_001515645.1 Sinocyclocheilus grahami | reverse complement strand
ATTTCCCTTAACCAGGAAATTAACGTTCTTAGAATTGACAGACAGTTGACCCTGAGAGGTCAAGTAAATATCTACAGCGGATCTAAATATTTATAATTAATTATAACTAGTTATGATTAATTATTCATATTTCCCCTTGAGCTGATTGACTACAGATTGGTGGAGGATGCGGGCATGATAAAACAAAGTTTATGAGCTTAAAACACTGTCGACCTAAAAGTGTGTGCTTGATAGTCCAGGTTAGAATGAAAAATGTTTTTAACCTTAAACCGCATAAACACATTTCATTACACCAAATACACAACATAATGTTCTTTTTTAGCAACGTCATATGACCCTTTAATACAGATGCCAATGTATTTTTCGATGAGTCGCTATGTTAGCAATAATAACATTACCTGCTTGATGGAAAGGGTTGCAAGGTTTTCAGAACAAAACACGCCCAATTGCTACTCAAAACTAGTTGTACAGTAAGAAAGTTATTTCCCTTAACCAGGAAATTAACGTTCTTAGAATTGACAGACAGTTGACCCTGAGAGGTCAAGTAAATATCTACAGCGGATCTAAATATTTATAATTAATTATAACTAGTTATGATTAATTATTCATATTTCCCCTTGAGCTGATTGACTACAGATTGGTGGAGGATGCGGGCATGATAAAACAAAGTTTATGAGCTTAAAACACTGTCGACCTAAAAGTGTGTGCTTGATAGTCCAGGTTAGAATGAAAAATGTTTTTAACCTTAAACCGCATAAACACATTTCATTACACCAAATACACAACATAATGTTCTTTTTTAGCAACGTCATATGACCCTTTAATACAGATGCCAATGTATTTTTCGATGAGTCGCTATGTTAGCAATAATAACATTACCTGCTTGATGGAAAGGGTTGCAAGGTTTTCAGAACAAAACACGCCCAATTGCTACTCAAAACTAGCCCAAACTAACCGCGTTTTGCGGGGTCCCCCGGTAAAAAATTGCGTTCCGGGAGCTAAAATACACTTTAAAAACAACCTGTAGCAACAGTGACAAAGTAGCCCAATTCCATGGGAAAGCCGCGGACTTGGCAACGCTGTGATGGATAGTAATGTGAACGGACACGAGCACTGTCACGGCGTGACCACAACAGCTTTAAATTGTCTAATTTGGCACGGTCTCCCTGCTGCACTAATAGTACCCATACAGAAGTCACATAGATTGAAATATATTAATAATAAATACATTTTAATATATTTAAATATCTTAAATTTAAATAGAAGAAAATATATTTTATACAATATATGTAAATATATTTTGAAATATACTTTAAAAATATATTTAAATATTTGATAAATATTTTTCACATATATTAAACATATGTAAATATATTTTTATCGGAAATATTTACATATATTTATTTCCTTTATATGTAAATACATTTAGATATCAGACTATGTAAATATATTAATTTGCAATATATGTCCATATATTAATTTTGAATATTTGTTAACATATTACATTTATGTATATGTAAATATATTAATTTGCAATATATGTCCATATATTAATTTTGAATATTTGTTAACATATTACATTTATGTATATGTAAATATATTAGATTTCTATAAATGTATATTAAAACATTCAAATAGTCAATTAATGCTTCTTTAATTAATAAACTTAAACATGTTTTCACAGAATATATTCCCATTTACTCAATATGAAATCTACATGTAAATGTTTTCATTTTATATACTTTATAATTTGCCCCTTCAAAATAAATCAAACAGAAATTTAAAAAATTAAAAAATCTCAAAACAATGCAACTTAAAAACAGTGACAATATCAATAGAATTGACTTAATATAAAGAGTACATTTATCAACACCAGTTCAGCATGAACCTATGGAACGATATTCCGGACAATTTTCAAAAGGAATTGCAAATTGTATTTTCAATTGCGTTTTCAATATATGGATGCATAAATTATGACATAATCCAAATGCAATTGCAAATCCTGCATTAGCATTTGCATTTTGACTGCAACGCACAGTGACTGCCAACTTTCAAATGAAAAAACAAAGTCCATTTGCAGCTGTATTTCCCATGTCTTAGGAGTTACGAGCCTGTCATATTTAAATAGCAATATTAATTACCAGTCTGCTTTTTCACTCTCGCTGCGTCGCGCATGTAACCTGCCCATTACCGAGGGAAGTAGGGGTGCTGCAGTGCTGGGGGTGCGGTGTTAAAAATAAATGAATGAACAATATGTAATACAAAATAAATAATATTAATTTTATTAATTAGTATATTCATTCAAATTCATTGAAAAAAGTAGCCTAAGCCTACAAAGACAAGAAGCAACGGCTACATATGAGTTAAGTTTAATCAAATTGACTGTGAAAGTCGATTAAACGTATTAAACTGACTTAAAAATCATTTGTTGCCATGATTTTTGGATTATATTATAACCTGTATCATGTCTCTGCCGTTCCCAAATTAAGAATTAACAACAATTTCTACAGAGAGCAGAGAAAGAGCGAGGGCGTCTACCTCAGCAGCAACAAATCTTGCATTCTCACATCTTTAGTGCTTATTTTGATCTTTAACGTTAGGTCTTTCCTATTCTTGAAATAAAATTCATTCTTAAGGTTGATTCAATATTACTCTTAATGAAAAACAATTATCTGTGTTTTTGTTCTGTCGCTGTCATTCTGTTACACTGTGGAGCTTCTGTCATGAAAACAAATTCCTCGTATGTGTAAACATACCTGGCAATAAAAACTCATTCTGATTCTGATTCTGAAATAATTAAAATATCCCCTCACTATTTTTTACTTTTTTTGTTTGTTTTTTATTTTATTATAATTTTTTTGTTTGTTTGTTTTTTGGGCTGATGTGCCAAAATTGTGTTTGCATTCAGTAGCCTATACGGCAGCATTTTTGTGCCATGTTTAAAAAATAACTAAATAAATTAAACTAATGTCACAATATTTTAAGAATAAAGTTAAAATTAAGATAATAAAATCATGTTATATAATGTGAAAATTCCAGCCATAGGCCTACTATTTTTTTAACACTCTGATTGAGGATTCATGAGACATTCGTTTGTATTAAGTTGTTCTGATTTTTCAACATACATTCACATATTCATGTTTATTTCGTGCTGCCAATATTAAAGAAGAACATATAATTGATTCAAATGCAGCTTGAACTGAGGCGAATTCTCACTACAAATTAAAGAGCGTACACGGTTTTTGCATACGGGCCCGGGGCTGACTTGCTACGCCACTGAATGAGACTGATGTACCCGGGTTGTAACACAAATAAATGTAAGGTTTTTGGATTTTCCCCTTACTTTAAATGCATGCTTATGGGTCATTATTATTAATCACAATAATAGCAAAACATTAAACTTTGAACTTTTATTAACAAAATAAATAAGGATATGTTTTACTGGCGTTTAACACAAATAAATAGCCTATGGATTTCCCCTCAGGCTACCTTAAAAAGTTCGTAGTTTGTGGTTTATTATCTTATTAAATAAAACACATCAGCCATAAAATAGTACAATGGCAAATTCATTGTACCTTGCATTGACAAAATGAATAAGTTGGATATAGCCATTGTAACCCAAATAAATAAGTATTTTCCCTTATTTAAAACGAATGCTTAGTTTGGGGTTCATTGTTATTTTTTTTAATGAAAAATGTGTTTGTGTGTTTGTTCAAATTCTCTCTCTGATAAAATAATTTACCCATTAAACTGTGGCATTAAATGCCAATATGAATATCAATATGATGTAATAGAAGAATAATGTACACATATGAATTGCATATGCCAATTATTTTTTTTTTGACTTTTTTTTTCTTTAACTTTGTATTCATCAAATAATCATGAAAAAGTTGAAGTATCACAGTTTCCACAAACATATTAAGTAAAAACAGTTTTCAGTAGGCCTGATAATAAGGAAACCATTAGTAAACTATTAGTAATAGCTTAACTAATAGAAAATAATTACTATTACTAATAATTAGGCAGCAAATCAGCATATTAGAATGATTTCTGAAGGAACATGTGACACTGAAGACTGTAGCAATGATGCTGAAAATTCAGCTGCGCATCACAGGAATAAATTACAGTTTAAAATATCTTTAAAAGAAAATGAATATTTTAAGTGTAATATTTCATATTATTATTTTTATTGTATTTTTGATCAAATAAATTCATCCTTCTTTCAAAAACGAAATAGGCCTAAATAAAAAGTCTTAATTATTTCAAACATTTGATCGTCAGTGTGTATGTAAAATAATGCATGTGAACTAGCAAAATATAGTATTTTTATTAATATATCACTTTCTTAATCACAGTACTTGAAAGCGAAAGTCTTCAGATTTACAATGTTCTAGAGCAGTGTTTCTCAACCCTGGTTCTGGGCGCCCCCCAGCACTGCACATTTTGTGTGTCTCCCTAATCAAACACACCCGATTCAATCATTAGCTCATTAAAAGAAACTCCACG